>NC_056728.1:1206968876-1207053876 GCF_019279795.1 Protopterus annectens
TATTTTTGCAGGTCCCTCTGGAGTGACAGCAAGGCAGCCAATCCATGCTGGTGAGTGTGTAATAACAATACTATTGCTAATGACATGTGCATGTCATATGGAGGTGTAGTCTGTGCACATGTAACACACCTATGCATAATGCATGCTGTGCATGTTTGCTGTGAGACTATACATATCTCATTATTCTCAATAGCTCCCTCACTCACATGCAATACACAGAGCATGACACTCACATGTGTGGCAACACAGTACTGGACATTGTATAGGCATACCTGATACACATGTACACAACACACACATGTTTGGCATACACACTACACCTTAGCCTGCTACACATGTCCAATTATGACACCTGCTGTATGGCCACCCTTCAGTATCCCACTTATCATCTATGCAGCACACATAATATAACTGAGGGGTAGAGGCCTATCATGTCTTTGTGCAACAGTCTTAAACAAATAATACATTCATGTTAGGCAATGCTCATTATTGGCCACCTTACAAACCCATGTAACAAGTGGCTGTGCAATTGTGGATGTAGTCATGTTACTGCACGTCAGGTACAGCATGCTAGCTGCCTGTCTGGCACACATTATTATTGTTGACTGACCACAAGAAGCATGTTGATCATGGCTCATGTTACTACACCACATCCAGTTCCACCGACCACAAAAGTACACATAGCAGTCATTGCGTAGCACCGTCATGTGGTGTGTGTGTGTGTGTGTGTGTGTGTGTGTGTGTGTGTGTGTGTGTGTGTGTGTGTGTGTGTGTGTGTGTGTGTGTGCAAATATATGCACCCACAGCTTGTAACACTTGCGCAACATTGTTATGTCCTTGTACACATTGTGTCCCAGGGTGGAGACAATCACTGAACAACTACACACAAGCATCAAGTACACATATACTGTTATTAACAAGGGCTGTCTACACTTGCACTGCATGTTCCTGTGCAACACATAATCTGCATGCTGACACGTGTGCAGTGATGTTTGTCCTTGTGATACTGTCACCCACCCTAAAACAGTATTGTGTATGTGTTGGATTGCAGGTGTGTCTGTGTTTGTATCTGCTGTACTGAGGAGTGTGCCTGTGTGCTTGTGCACCTGTGTGCATGTGCGCCTGTGTGCATGTGTGCCTGTGTGCTTGTGTGCCTGTGCGCCTATGTGCCTGTGTGCATGTGCGCCTGCGTGCCTGTGCGTCTGTGTGCTAATATCGTGTACACATTTGTAAACTGTGTTTCCTATCTTCCTCTCACAAGTTCTGATGTTGCTCTGGTGGAGTGCAGCAGGGAACCTGAAGCCACTGCTGGGGATAGTGATTATGATGATACATGTGTAATGGCACAGGGAGGTGTGACAGGGTCTGTTGTTGGTCAGCCAATTGACACTACACAGCAGTCAACCCCATCAATGCGCACAGTCATCCTGCCTATACATCCATTGTCACCAATGTCCTTAGCTGAGGGACAGCATACAGTGGGCATTGACCAGGGTAGTGTGGTATCATTGGCGCATGCATCCCCTCACAGCAGCCATGGTCAGATTCCTGACATGGTACCACACAGGCAGATGTCCAGGGGTTCTCGTGGGAGCATCCATGGTCGTACTGCCCCTGTCAGACATGCCCACAGAGGTCTTTCAACCTCAGCTATGTTCCGGGCTGTAATGCAGGCACAGGCACGTATGGAACGGTACACCAGACAGGGTCTGAGGGAGCTTAGAGCACATCGCCCTGCTATGAATGACACTATGCGTGACGTTGCATCTGCCATCCATAACATCAGCGAGGTCATTGATAGATGTTGGGGGGACACATTAGATCTCTTCCACAGCTACATGCCCAGGAGCCAGGACAGTGCATAATGGTTGAGGCATCGACGTGGACGTATGCCAGCAACATTATCAGCTGGCAGTCATCTCGGATGACAACAAACCCACAGCTGCTCCCATAGTGCCAGTACCAGCCCCAGCAATGCTGGGTCTGTGCTGTCATTAGACCATCTGAGAAGACCACGTGCACGTGGCTCTGGACAGTCCGAGCAGGGACATGTGTCCAGTCAACAACCCACTGCTTCTGATGACAGTACCCAGTCTGACTTAGTACCTGATACTGTCCGTAGCACCCCTGCCAGGCACAGGTACCATGTCCGTAGCCAGAGACAGTGATCTGTATGACCTGGGAGGTACAGTCTGTGGCTGTCCACAAACACCTGTATATGGCAGCCACGTGGTGGAACTGTCTGCATGCATACACACACATCATGCTAACACCTAGGGCTAGCACATACACACACACACATTGCAGCAACATTGCCCCATGTTGTACTGCTGTCCCTCACTAACACATACACACACATACATGTCAATTGGATGTGTCAATGGCAGACTCTGGCAAACCAAGTACACACCCTGTGCATATGATGAAACTGTGCCACCTCCTGCCATCTGTAACATTGATGCAGGAACAGGGTAGCATGGTGCTGATGCACAGGGTGACTACATAGCACTGTAGTAATATTATCATGTTGTTAACAGTACAGTGTAATGATATTGTTGTGGGTATATTCGAGCATGCATGATGCATTACCTATGTTTGTCATTGCACTTGTGTATACACCAGTGTTAATTCCCAAAGTGTACTGTCTGCACATGTGCCACATGGCTGTTGTGTGTACCTGTGCCTGCATGTGTTGGGGTGTGGACAGTACATGTGTGATGTCTGCAGCACTGAGTTGCAGGTGTACATTTGTGAACATGGTTAGCATGGAACATGACATGGTTTGACAGTATGCTGTGGGTGATACGGTTTCCAAATGTCAATGGTCTGCATTCTGGCAGTATACACATCTTACATAGTCTGACATTCAGTGGTCATGACATGGTGTCTCCTCAACTGATACACAGATGTAGAAACCTGGTGTCAGTGATATCCCTGCAATACTACACTATACCAGTAGCCATTCTTACTGAGCCACACACATCCCTGGGAACAATACTCTTTGGCATATAGCAGTCTCACGTACATGCCAACACACTACGGATATGTCCATCCATGACTGCAAATACATACAGTGGCCTACAATGCATTCTACACATGACACACCTAACCACCACAAGGGTATCATACGGATAGATACCTGTTTTCCAAGCCATGGTGTATTGCTGTAATGCAACTGTGGCATTGGCATCGGCATGTAATTAACATAGTATTCCAACAGTACCATGTAGGTGGTAGCACCCATCATGTAGAACGGGTAATGGTGTGTGCATGTGGACAAGTGTTATCTTGTCTTTCCTGTGATATTCACATTTCCAAATGTATTCTGCAGTCCCTTGGTGTATCACCTAAGCAAGAAGGTGTCTGTATGCATATCGGCAACAGTTGCCATACACCTACACTGGGTGCCCATCACTCACAGACTTTGCTGTGTTTTAACATGTCTGACATATACTCCAGACATGAACCCTCACCCACATTAAGCTATCAAAGCTTTCATGGATGTGTGTCACATAGTTGGCCTAGGACACAGATCACTGCAGTAGCCTGCATTGTCACCAACATACATGTATGGCCTAAGCTGCGGCACATGCTGGCAAAGGTAACAACTGTATTCATATGGGGCAGGCTTCACACATAGGAACTATTAAAGGTCACAGGTACATATCTGTATGTGGCACACACATACCTGATGTGTGCATTGAAATTACTGTTATAATAATATGTCATACAATAATAAAAGCAAAACACATTGACAAACGCACACATGGCATTTGTAGGATTCAAACCCCTACCTAACTATGTTATGATACTTGAGAGAGACACATTAGCATAGTGCGCTATTCACATTACTGGATGATTTTCCTTCTCCTGCTGTATTTATAGGGTGCTGACATCATCAGTCCTTCCAAAGAGGAATGTACATCTTTTAGTGTGTTATCCCA
The DNA here is from genome assembly GCF_019279795.1 of Protopterus annectens. Taxonomy (NCBI): domain Eukaryota; kingdom Metazoa; phylum Chordata; order Ceratodontiformes; family Protopteridae; genus Protopterus; species Protopterus annectens. Next base: position 1,206,972,821 of record NC_056728.1, read on the forward strand.
GTCTTCAAAAAGGCCATTCCTTTCACAGAGAATTGCATACATACACACCCCCCTGCCCCCCCCGACACACAGCGTTTGCAGGATTCAAACCCCTACCTAACATTGTTATGATACTTGAGATAGACGCATTAGCACAGAGCGCTATTCACATTACTGGATGATTTCCCTTCTCCTGCTGTATTTATAGGGTGCTGACATCATCAGTCTTTCCAAAGAAGAATGTACATCTTTAAGTATCCCTCAGTATGAGGGTTAACAATATCTGTACATTAACAGATGCCTAGTTCAGGGTCACATGGGCACACTGGCACTGCCAGGTTATGTTCTATAGCATGCTTTGTGACCACAGGACTTGTAACACACAAGTAGGGGGTGTATCCATATACATCACAGATACACACACCTCTGGGTTGGTACCACTGCACTAAGCATGACAGGCCATACATATACAACTACCATTGTGCAAAACTGCCTTTTGTTTTGGTGTGTAGTTCAGACCCCCCCCCCCATACCCAGTAACCACACTTGGCTTTCCTGTGAACCAGTGTAGGATATGCAGGTCTTCACACACACCAATATAGTGGTTGACTTCAGGTACACAAATATTGACTGGGGATACTACTCAGGCCCTCAACAACATCACCCTACAGCCACTACAATTTGTGAATCCATGTGCTATGGCACAACCAGTCACCACACCCACAAGAGGGAATACATATTGGACCTGATCATCACCAACATGGGGACTCTATGTTCCACACCAGAGGTAGAACCATCATTGTTAAGATCAGACAATAAACAACTTTCCCTGGACATCCATATCCCGTCCACACCCCCAGCCAAGGAAATCACTGTAAAGAATTTCTCAAAAGCAGACTTTGCACTTGTGAAGACTGGGGTGGAATACTTCAAAGGCCCCGTGCTGGAGGATAAAACAGCCCAATCTGCAGAATCCTTTGCAAACGCATTGTATGAGCACCTCCGGGTATGCATTGATCATGCTATCCCAAATAAAACCATGACTCCTCCAAAACAGGAGACCTGTCTGGTTGACCCCAGCCATATATAAGCTGTACAACAGAAGGAGGAAGCTACTACATAACAGAGCAATATCCCACAGACCCACATAGATCATAACCTCTCCTTTGCTAATCACATTGACAGAGTCATTGCAAAGACCTTTATATAGCCCTCCTTATCACATGGGTGTTTGCATGTAGATCATGGGAGGTCATTGTGGCCCTCTACTAGTCACTCATCAGGCCCATGTTTGATTACAATGCCCCTTTTGCGGTGTACCTTACCCAACACCTGCGGCAACTACAGTGAACACAACAGTACCTCCCCAAGAGGATCATGGGCTACACACAAATGTCCTATGCAGCTCAACTAAAGGATCTCCAGCTCTACTCAGTTGCTTAACACCTACTCAGAGGTGATTTATGCCTGACGTATGCAGCCATTTCAAACCCAGAAGTAATGGACAGGCTCCACCTCATAACATCCAAGACCCTTAGAGCTATACAATCCAGGAACTTAAACCTCAGCACAAAAATAAATAGGACATGCTGCAGAGACAGATTCATTACCCAGAGGCTCCCCTCATTCTGGAATTGAATCCCAGTTAAAGTTAGACATAGCCCCTTGCCAACCCTCTTCCAGTGAAATACAGCTGCATGGATGGGAAATTGCAATTTCACCCCTGCGATCTCACCTGTGTCCCTGCTTGGCAGAGGCACAGCAAACTAGCCTTAAAGGGTGCCTTCTGCGACCTACTTTACAGAGGCACAGTAGGCTACTCTACTGGGAAGGTGGATGCCAAATACACTCTGCCTAGGCTTATGAATTCCCTAGGGCAGACAGCCTAGTATTGACCTCTGCACCTATGTTTATGTTCGGGATGCACAATATTTGTTGCTGCTACTGTTTGCAGGTCTTTATTGCCGTAGCTTTCCCAGTTTCTATGAACAACGTGTGTATCTGCGTAACATGTTTGATGATGACAGGGTTCCAGTATATTAATATATGTGTCTGTTGTCATTTAACTGTGTGCACAGGGCGGATTGCTAGATCGTGGGAGGTTCCTGGCTTAACACATACAACTGCCAGATATGTGTGTGACTGACTGCTATACTCAGACATGGCCTAAGTGTGTGAGCATGCCCAGTTCAGGCTTTCCATGGTTTGTTGCCTGACATGTCTCATTTATCCAAATGTGTGAGCATTCCCAGTGTAACCTTTCCATATGTTGTGATCTGGAGTCCACTACATTTCTTATTGTGAGTGAACATGACCAATATTGACATTTATACTGTGTGTGTTGGAAGTCATGTTGTGTTCTTACTGCCAGACTCCTTTGTGTCATTACTCAACAGGAATTATGCTGTGCCTGCAGGGTTTCCATGTGATAGTTTGCAAAGACTTGGCAACATTCTCTCATACTGGCCCAGCACTGCAATACTGTCATGGTGTAGTGGTTCAGTACTTTCACTATGGTGCATAGTATCATGGGTTTGAGTCCCATCACTGCTTTAAATGTTCATACTGAGCAGACCAGACTAGTTAAGGGCCAGTTGGGCAACTATGAGCATGTTGCATTTTGTTCAGCTATGGCATACTTAAACCAGGCTTGTCCGACATTGCTGTGTATTCACCAACTTGGGTGGACATTGCCAAACATTACTCCACATTGACCACAGTTGTACTAGTTGGTGTGTGTGATTCTGTTCATAGATTCATACTAGGCTATCTGCCCTAGGGCATTTATAATCCTAGCCAGAGTGTGTTTGGCTTTCAACACACATTTTAACTGGAGTTTGCCATGACATCTTTCAAGGTTAGTATACTGTGCTTCTGTCTAACAGTGATATAGAAGTGATACCCAGGGTAAACCTACAATCTCCCATCCACTCATCAAGATTCCTCTTGAAGAGAGTCAATGAGGGACTCTGTCTAACCTGGAGTGGGGGTTTACTCAAGAGTGGGGGGAGCCTCTGGGTTATGAATCTGTCACTCCAGCATGTCCTATTTATTTCAGTCCTGAGGTTCAGGTCTCTTGAGCATGTAGCTTGATGGGATTCTGAGTTTCCGAGGTGCAGCATGTCCATTGATTCCAGGTTGGACATGGCTTTATACATCAGACACAGATTGCCTCTGGGCAGGCAGTATGCCACTGAGTGGAGCTGCAGTTTCTTTAACCGGGCAGTGAATGGCATGTGTTTGAGCCCTTTGATCCTCCTGGTGAGGTACTTTTGTGGTCTTTCCAGCTGCTGCAGGTGTCTGATAAGGTACATCCCACAAGGGGCATTATACTCAATTATGGGCCTGATGAGGGATGAGTTAAGAGGCATGATGACCTCCCCTAATGTAGATGTGAATACCTTCATGATTAGGTGGGCTATATGAAATGTTTTTCTAAACACTTTGGCCACGTGGTTATCGAATGAGAGATTGCTATCAGCTTGGGTCCCCAGGTCCCTTATCACTTCTTCCATACTTAATGGGTTACCACCTATGTGGTAATTTGTGGGCACTTAGTTTTTGACAAAGGGGAGGACTATACACTGTTTTGCGTTTAGCTTGAGGACATGGCTCTGGCACCAGTTGTCTGTTTTTATGAGGCCCTTTTGTAGGATGCTTGTGTCAGCTGCAGGGTCAATTATGGTGCCCAGTTTGCAGTCATCTGCAAACTTGTTCATCAACAGTCCTTCTGTGTTGGCCTGTACCTCTGAGAAATATATACCAAACAAGGGAGGTCCCACGACTGAGCCTTTTGGGATGCCACTTGTAGCTGGTTTGGGGTCTGACATGGCTCCAGCATTTCTGACTATGTGGGTTCTGTCCATGAGCCAGTTTGCAACCCATCTAGTGACATAGGGGTTTATACTGAAGCTGGTGATCTTATCTATGATGACCAAGTGGGGTACTGTATGGAAGGCTTTTGCGAGGTCCAGGTAGGCTGTGTGGACCACCTTCCCCTCGTCAATGGCCTTGGTGACTGTTTCAAATGACTCAACCAGATTTAAGAGGCAGGATCTGCCCTTAACAAAGCCAAACTGGGTAGGATCCAGTGTCTGTAGGTCCCCAATATGGTTATTTCTGAGGTCCATGATGATCCTTCCATAGCTTTGCAGACCAAGCTAGTCAGGCTTTTGGGGTGATAGTTTGCAGTATCCATTGAGGCACCACCTTTGTGGAGAGGGACCACTGTTGCTGTACACTGCTCTTTGGGTACATATCCTGTGGTAAGGCTGAGACTGAACAGTGGTTTTATGTTTGCGTTCAATTCTTCTTGGGGTTCATGTTGGACACAGCCCAGGACAACGTCTGGTCCCATTGATGCTGTGTGTTTTGCTTAGGAGAGGCTGGCTGTTACCTGAGCATCTGCAATGTCAGGGCACCAGCAATCTGCTGGGATAGATATTTGCCCTTTTGGTGGGGAGGGGGGGGAGAAGTTTGCACTGAACCTGTCAGCTCAGATGTTGGCAATGTCTGTGGGTTGGTGTATTGTTTGTCATTTTGGACTACTTCTGAGCATATCTGGGGATTCCCACACAGGTTTCTACAATAAGTAAAGAATGCCTTGTGATTATCCTTGGTGTCCTGTACAATTTTTATCTCAAAGATGGCCTTAGACAATCTTATGTGTGGCCGTAGTTTTTCAATAATACTGATCAGAGATGCCTTCCCTTTTTGGGATTTTGATCTATCATATAGTAGCTTCCTCCTTGTATTGTATGGTTTATTTATGGCTGGGATCCACCGGACAGGATGCCTGGCTTTGGAGGATTGGGTCTTGGTTTTATTTGGGATTGCATGATCCATGCATTCCTGATGGTGTTCATAGAATGCATTTATAAAGGGTTATAAGGTCTGTGCCATATTTTCCACAGGCACAGGGGCTGTGAAGGATTCCACCTCAGTTTTGAGGAGTGTGACATTTGCTTTAGTGAATAATTTTCACTGTGTTTTTCTGGCCCTGGGCTGGGATCGGGATGTGAATATCCAGTGAGATTACTCTCTGGTCTGATCTTACCAGTGAGGGGTACACTTCTGGTCTTGGGAATAGAGTCCCCATGTTGGTGATGATCAGGTCCAGTATGTTTTCCCCTGTTGTGGGAGTGGTAGCAAGTTGTTCCATAGCATTTTGGTTTATAAATTCTGGGAACCTTTGGGCTAGGGTGTTGGGGCTTGGGTAATGCTCCCAGTCTATGTTTGGGTAGTTGAAGTCGCCAATATAATGGTGTTTGGGGAGACCTTCATATTTTCATGTGTTCTCCAGTTGGCCAAGTGTAGTTCCTGGGTTTAGGAGGGTGGTCTGTAGCAGGCTATGAACTGGAAGGCGGTTTTAGCCACTGTTAGTTGCACATGGATAGTCTCTGATGCTTCATGCTGTGCCACCAACCTGGGGGTGTGGATAGCTTTGAAAAATATTGATACTCACCCTCCTTTTGTAGTTTGTTCCATGTTTTGCAGCTGTAAAGCATGGTATGAGGTGTAACCCGTTAATGCTAGTGTGCTCTTGGGAGCCTTGAACCAGGTTTCTGTTACTGCACAGATATCAACATTCTCCATGCTGAGGAGAGTTTGGAGTGTGTGCATTTTGCAGTTTAGACTTCTGGCATTGAGTAGCATTACTTATAGTTTCTTATCCCTTGTGATACCTATGGAGGTGGGTTTGTGTTTTGAGCCTTACCTAAAAAAGGCACTATGGGGGTGACAAGAGCCTTTGGCAATATCCAAAAGACCACAGGTGATAGATGAAATCCATCCCTAGCGAAGTATCATGTCTTGTCGAGCATGTCATCCCAGGCTGACAGGCATTGTATCCCCTTTCACTGACACCAATACTTAAGCCAATTGTTGTAATTGATCATCTTGTCTTCATATTGTGGCCTCATGTTTGGTGAGGGTAGGATGATACTCAAGGTCATCAAGTTTGCATATACTACATGGTTGTAAATGCTGTTTAGCACTACCTTACATTGCTTAACACATGGCAATCATGCCTCAGGTGGTGCTGCAGGGCTGCCTATGTCAGATGCACATACTGCACTCCCTATACATGTTTGGAAACAGGTAGTGTCAAGTTAGGCATCCCTTTTACTATATGTGTGAGTCAGAGAGAGGTATCATTTCCAGGGTTCCTACTGAGCCAGTGTATGTGCTATGTGTTGCCTCTTTGCCAAGGCCAGGGCATACTGGGCACGCCTCCTTCTGCCTACTGGGGCAGGCTCAGGTTGTTCCTCCTCCGAGTCACGCTCTGCCTGTGATGGCCTTGGCACTGGTGGGGGGCTGTTTGGCCCAGGCCTATGCTGGTCCTGCTGCAGCTGTTTTCGCAGAATCATATTATGTAGCATAGCACATACCATGACAATTTGGGTACATGTAGTTGGTGAGTATTGCAAGGCTCCACCAGATGTGTCCAGGCACTGGAACCGTGACTTAAGAAACCCAAACACATGCTCGATTACATTTCGTGTTTGTGCGTGTGCCTCATTATGGCATTCCTGTTCAGGTGTGTGTGCGTTTCTGAAGGTTTCATCAGCCACGGCTCAAGTGCATAGCCAGAATCCCCCACTAAGTGACCATGTAGGATGTCCCCATTGGCAAATGTCTGGTACAGCTGCGTCAGATGCCAGATATGGGAATCATGGTAGCTTCCAGGGCAGCCAGCACACACATTCATTATTATGCCCTGGGCATCACACACAACCTGGCAGTTGATGGAGGGGAAGCCCTTGCGGTGCTTTGATGTGTATATGTGTGCAGTCTATTGCACCCACTACCTCAGGGTATTCTGCTATTTTCTGGAAGAGACGCATATTGCTGACCAATACCTCACGGGAATTGGGGAAATATACATGATCATCGACATGTGCTGACATGGCATCCAGGAACTGGTGCAGTACCCTGGAAGCTGATGCCTGTGATATCCCCATCATATCACCAGCTGGTCTCTGAAAGGTACCTGTTGCTAGTATTCTTAGGCCAACACATACCTTGGTTTCCACTGGGATGGGTTCCCCTCTGTTGGTTCTGTGTGTGAGGCGTGGCCTGCACAGCTCAACAATTTGCTGCAGGAGGTCTCTATCCACTCTATAGCACTCCACTATCTCCAGCTCATGTAACCCCTGGTAGGTGACCCTGGGCCTGTACACTCTTCTCCGTCTCCTCACTGTGGGTTGTCCGGCAGCATTTGCATTGTCACCACCCTCAGCATGTTGCATATATCGCCTTATAACAGCAATGGCAGCCCCTAGCATTTTTTGTCTGAGTGTAGCTTTTTCAGTTTTCACTTCTAGTAGCTTACTGCAGTGTTGCAGTGTCTCTTGAGAGAAACAAACTGCACTGTTGTTTGCAGAATTTTAAGTGCTGGGCTGGGCTAGTGTTCTGCCTGTGTAATTGCCTGATTCTGATTGTTTGCACCTGCTAGCTCTACTAGTATTCCCTGGTAGCTTCCTACTATTTGTTGTGCTTCCTTTTTCCTTTCTGTTTCCTCGGGGGAGAGACGCGCATGCAAGCAGAAACACACTCACAGCAGCTCACACGTGCGCACACATGCTTAGACGGACTAAAACTTGCTTAATCTGGTTAAAACACGCGCACACCAGCACAAACACGCTTACAGGTCTTCCGACAGCCTTATACATGCTTACTCCAGCTTAAACGAGCGCACTCACGCTTCCATGCGTGCACTCTGTCTTACTCGAGTTTACAGGCGTGCACACACGCACATACCCGCTCAGCAAGAAACTTTGGTGTTATCCACAGTATACACCTTCCATTTCTTGGCTTTCCCTGGCCTACCTGTTGACACACCTCTTTCCATGATATCTAACTGACAGCTAACACATGCCACTGTGCTCCAATGAGCTTCACTACTTTCATACATACCCCCCTTGTGATATCACCTATCTCCTACTCTGTTCCTCCCCATATCCTACTCCTACACTCCACTGACTGTGCTCATTTGCTATGTAAAAGTGTGATTCACTATCCTAACACTCATTTACATAGGATTGCCGACTAATGCTTGGTTACATGTCTTAGACTGGGCTTCTCCCCTTAGCAACCCCTACTCGGTGGCCATGTTGTCTTCAGCCTGCTATTCCCTTACATTGTCATTTAGCAATTTTCATAAATTCCACGTTTGTGGCTTTTATTGTCTTATTTTATGATTTTTATAGCGCACCCCGTTTGTGTGGTGCTGCGCTACACTTAAACATTGGAAATCGACGAAAAAAAAATCTTTTTATTTTAATTTTGCATCGGGAAAACATTCCAATGGCCGTATATTTGGCCATTGGCATGCTTCCTCAACCATATGCAACCTTTATTTGGAGCTGACAAGGCTCCATTGTGCTATTTGCAGAACGGTACTCAGTTGTCAACTGAGTACATTTCTGCAGCTAACACATCTCCTACTTGGACAGGTTTGTGCTTCCTGGATCGCAAATTTACCTCATTTGCATGCCTTTCAGCTGCAAGTGAAGTAATTTGCATATCCCAGCCCTGTCCGTGTAGGAGACATTTTAGGAGCTCTCTTACACTCCCCTACAGGCTGTTCCTGGATCGCTCGTTGGACATGATGGCTGCATGGAGTCTTACTCTACTCGTAGACTCCGTGCAAGCCATTGTGAATCCGGCCCAAGATTTACTTCTTTGTTGATACACAAAATATGAATAAAGTGAATAAAAAAGCATCATCCACTGCTTATAGTTCAAGAACTGGCATCCAAAATGACAAATGTTCAGTTCTTTCCAGCACTAGTTACAGACCAGGGATTTTAGCAGATAAGGACAGGCAGAAAAGTTCCAAACTGTGTGTATTTGTTACACAGTAACAAGGTACACGTTCCTTAGATTTTAGTTTTGGTATTTCATCAGCATGAGATTTATTCTAAAGAGCTGCAGTTGAGGTAGATGAAAGCTTGTAAGGTGCTGCATACATAACTGAAGATCTATTCATTCAGAGTGAGACATAGAATAGCATGACAAGAGATTGTTCCAAGTGCAAAGACATCAAAACAGCACACACTCAAGAACATAAAAGCAAAATGAATGACAATTTTAGAAGACATGGGCACATTCTAATGTCAGAAAAACTGAATTCTATACAGAAAATTTCAGAACAATTGTGTTGCTTTGATAGCTGAAAGACAAGCAGACATTACCAAGGTTTCTAAGAATGTGTAGTGCCTTGCAAATTTGCAACTAATATATTTAAGATATGCACGTCAAATAAAACTGAGAGCAAGATGTAGCCTGGGAATGTAGCTATGGAAATGAAGAAGGTGTTAAAATGTTGAAAAAATAGTTATTGATACACCAACCATAAATTATTATGCTGTAAATAAGACAGTGTTGAAAGGAAATGTCAGTCACAATTCTATAGGAGCTGACCTACAAAAGAACAAATCATTTATCAATGGGTCATGAGTATTTAAAAATGCATGAAATATATACAATTGTACATAAAAGGAATTGTCATAAATGGTATACAGATGTGAGAAATTCCACAAATATGTATGCAATAAAGATGTTCTCTGGGAACAAACCACTGTCTTTGCAAAGCATGACCTAAAAGTCGTTGAACTAGGCTCATCTGAGACTGCAAATGATGTTGCTTAATCAATAGAATAATGACCTAAAATGGAAATGTTGACCAAACAAATAACTATACATACTGGACACATTGACTAGAATAGATTAACAAAGAAGGATTATGCTTTCTTTGAAGAACTACAGACTCTCTGTGAAATACCACAACTACCAATGAGAGATGACAAAGTAAATAATTTAAGCGATGTGTTGATACCACATTAGAAATGCCATTTCTGAAGGATATTACAGTAAGAAGCTTGTCTGAAGCAAAATCATCAAGAAAGAAAGGAATTCAGACTTATTTTTCTTTGAAGGTGGTAATAATTTTGTATCCAATGTTTAATATTTAAAGCTGACAATAATAATTTTCACTCAACTAAGAATATAAATATTTGACAGGATATATAAACTGCATCTGGGAATGTTAAAAGTTAAAACAAAATACGAAAAATATGACAAGAAATTATATATATTGATCAAGAATGTTCACATAGTTGGAATAGCTGGTGCAGAATTGTGACATCTGCAATTCATACCACATCAACAATCCAGAAGAGGAGATATCAGCTGATATACTTTGTGTTCACCTGGTAAAGAATGCTATCTTCGGCCATAGAGCCAAGAAGATCTTGATTTATTTGATTCTGAAGCCATGCATCATATATATGTGGATCATTATCATGAGTTGTCTGAGATAAACTGAAAAATACAAAAAGTGGAAGAATAAATGCATCAAACTTTTAGTTATGTACTCACCATAACTTCAGATGTTTGGGATCCATCTCGCCTACATTCTAACTGATGGGTTCGGAGCCGATCCCTCGGCTCCGACTCGGCACGCTTATGCCAAAGAGCGAAGTCTCTTATTGGCTGAGCTTACTATATCCCAGGATGCACCACTACCAGTCTCCCAGATCTAGTTTGTCCGCATACATGCACACATGCACGCCCTGCTTATATAACATCGCCAGATGAAACAAGATAAACAGTAGAACTCAAAACCGTTCAATCTCTTCTGATCTACAAGGCAGGGGGAAGGAGGGTGGGTATTAGGAATGTAGAGATGGATCCCAAACATCTGAAGTTATGGTGAGTACATAACTAAAAGATGTTATGTGATCCTATCTCGCCTACATTCTGACTGATGGGACAGCGTCCCTAGCACCTGAATCCTGGGTGGCTCACTGGAAAACACTCCTGAGTACCGTGGAACCAAATGATGCTCGTCCTTTAGATGCCACATCCAATTTGTAGTGGGAAGTGAAAGTGTGCGGATTGGACCAAGTAGCCGCAGCACAGATCTCCGATATAGCGAGCTTGGAATGAAAAGCTATAGAAGTAGCCATAGCTCTGGTAGAATGAGCTTTGATAGATGCTGTAAGTTGCTTATTCGAAGAAGAATAAGCCTGAGTTATGCAATCTCTGATCCATTTGGAGATAGTAGCTTTTGTGATGGTTTGACCCAATTTATTATCTGAGAAGGACACAAACAACTGGTCTGACTTACGAAGTTGCTGAGTCCTATCTAAATAGAAGCGTAATTGTCTGTGAACATCCAATTTATGGAGAGTGTATTCTGCTTCATTGGAGAATTTTGGGAAGAAAACTGGTAGCTCTAGAGATTGTTGCAGACAGAAATTAGAACAGACCTTTGGGACAAAGGATGGATTAGGCCTAAGTGATACCCTATCCTTGTGGAAAATCAAGTACGGTGGCTTAATAGATAGGGCTTGAAGCTCTGAAACTCTTCTTGCAGAAGTAATTGCAACTAAAAAGGCAGTTTTCCAAGACAGATATTTTAACTCACATGTAGCAGCCGGTTCGAAAGGGGAAGATGTTAATGCAAGCACCAAATCAAGATCCCACGGAGGCGGATGAAAAACTGGGGGTCTTAACAGGCTCGCACCTTTAATGAAAGTTTTGCATAGTCTGCTGCTCATCAATGGAGGATCCATAGATTCGTGGAATTTAGAGATAGCCGCTAGTTGGACTTTAATAGTAGAGACAGAAGATCCTTGATTAAACAGGGATGATAAGAATTTCAAAACCTCTGGGATAGGAGCAGTGATAGGGTCTAAGCCCTTGAGTTGAGCCCAGATAGCAAACCTCTTCCACTTACTGAGGTACAATTTGTTAGTGGTGGGTTTGTGGGCCGAAGATAAAATGTGAACCACTTCCGGGTCTAGTGTGTGACTTCTAACTAAAGTCGGAAGTGGAGGAGCCAAGCTGTCAATTTCAGAGATCGAAGGGACTGATGTTGATGTCCCGACTGATGAATTAGCAGGTCCGGAATCAGGTCTAAAGTCCACGGATCGTCCACCGCATACTTCTTCAGGTAAGGAAACCATACCTGACGAGGCCAGTATGGGGCAATCAGTATCATTGCGGACCCCAATTGAGAAGCTTTTTGAATGACTTTGGAGAGAAGTGGAAACGGAGGAAAGGCATAAAGTAGCCCTGTTGGCCAAGGTTGTGCTAGAGCATCCATAGCTGGTACTCCCTGATGTGGGATCAAGGAGAAAAACCTTTGGCACTTGGTGTTTAGTGGAGTTGCAAATAGGTCGCAGCACGGCGTCCCCATCTCCTGAAAACCTGAGCTGCTACTGTCTGGTTTAGAGACCACTCGTGAGGAGAGAGAATTGTCCTGCTCAATTTGTCTGCCAATATATTTGATTTTCCCGAATGTGGGTCGCTACCAAGAAGCGGTTGGTAGCTACAGCCCATTCCCACACTCTCATGGCCTCTCTGCAAGGGGTAAGATCTGGTCCCTCCTTGTTTGTTCAGATACCAGACCACCGACATGTTGTCTGTGTGGATGGCGATGATGCCCTGAGGAAGGAACTTGTGTAAGGCCTGTAGGGATAGAAGTACAGCCCTCATCTCCAACACGTTGATGTGGAGGAGGGCTTCGTCTGGAAGCCAGGAGCCCTGAACTAGCCTGCCCAGACAATGCCCCCCCCACCCTATCTGGGAGGCATCTGTCGTCAGGGTAACCACTGGAGAGGGAAGGACAAAGGGTTTTCCTTGATCCAAATTGGATGTCTGAAGCCACCAGCGAAGGTCCCTTTTGCATATTTCCGTGATCATGATGTGATGATTGAGAGGAAGATCCTGAAAGGACCATTGAGTTGACAATAGCCACTGAAGAATCCTCATGTGCAATCTCGCCAGAGGAACTAAAAGAACCGTGGCAGACATTGAGCCTAAAACTTGTAGAACCATCCTGGCTGGGGCTTTGGATCTCGAGATCAGAGCTTGAACTTGGCCCTGTAAAGTTTGGATCCTTTCGGCAGGAAGGAAGACGCGCATCAATCTTGAGTCTATCTCTGCTCCTATAAACCTTATGCGTTGAGAGGGCAGCAATACAGACTTTGACCAATTGAATGTAATCCCCAGTGTAATACCCAGGGAGATGGTGGCTTTGAGGTTGTCCATTAGTAGATGCCTGGTGGTGGCAGTCAGGAGCCAGTCGTCCAGATAGGGAAACACTTGGAATCCAAGACTTCTCAGGTGAGCCGTCACTACTGCCAAACACTTGGTGAACACCCTGGGGGCTGTGGTGAGACCAAAGGGCAGAGCGCAAAATTGGTAATGACTGACTCCCAGGCTGAAGCGCAGATACCTCCTGGACGCCTGATGTATCGGTATGTGATAATAGGCGTCCTTGAGGTCTATGGAGCACATCCAAACATCCTTCTCCAACAATGGGAGAATGGATTGTAACGACCATTCGAATTTGGATTTCGTGACGGATTGGTTCAGTCTGCTGAGATCCAATATTGGTCTCAGGTCCCCTGTCTTTTGGCACTAAAAGAACCTGGAGTAATTTCCTGATCCGATCTGGTCTGTGGGGACCGGTTGGATGACTCCTTTCTAGCAGCTTTAAAGCTTCTGCGGCTGCCATTTCCCTTTGACTGGGTGGCGGGTCCGGGATTCTTTTGGACGGTGGGGTGAGTATGTGAATGGGATGGTGTAACCTCCGGCAATGATCCGGCACCCATCTGTCCTGAGTGATTGACTCCCAGGCTTTTAGGTGCTTGGCAAAGCGACACCCGACTGGCTCCGAGCAGCACAGCCGGGCAATCCCTCATGGCGTGTGGGAGGCTGAAGAGCCACGAAAGGACTCGCGGTCTCCAGAATTGCAGGGCCCTCTGCCGCCTCTGGGGCGGCATCTCCCTGAAAAATTTCCCGTCCTCTGCCTCTGGAAGGGAATCTTCCTGCTGTTGGGAGAAAAACTTGCGAGATTTCGGAACCACATTTTCCCTCCTCCTTTAGCCTTGGAGTAAGGCCGAAAGGGAGTGGAATAACGGGCACCTACGGCAGACAAAGTTTTTCCCTCTTGCTCACAGCGGGTAAGGGTGTCTTTAACCTTGGGTCCAAACAATGAGGACCCATCAAAGGGAGCGTCGGCGAAGGAAGACTTGAAGGCCTCCGCAAACTGACACAAGCGGAGCCAGGCTTGTCTACGTAGAGCCACGCCTGTGCCTGCCGCTCTACCCACCCCTTCGGCCGCATAGGAAATGAGCCTCATGGACGAGTTAGAAATTGACGTAAGGATAGCCAACTGAGAGCTAACCGACTGGGCTAGCTGCTCAGGTAGGTTACCGAGAGGAATCTGACAACTCCTTGACCAGATCCCTCTGAAGCCTGGTAAAATGTGCCAAATAGTTCAGAGACCTTAAAGTAAAGGCCGCTGAAGTCAGGGTGCGCTTCCGCCTGTCCATACTCCTAGACTCCTTATTAGGAGGATGGACGGACGTTGAAGCCTCTGCCACGTCCTGTTGTGTAGCAGATGCCACCACCATGGCATCTACAGCCACGCCTTTAGTGAGGAACTCCTTCTCGGGGAGCAGACAAAATTTATTTGGACGAGAAGGGACTGGTTCCACGGTATCTGGATGTTCCCACTTCGACAAACTAAATCCAGAAGCTCGTCAAGGGCGGAGACACCCAGGAGGCGGAGGGCTGAGCCCCAAAGGCCTTGAGGAGCACTGACTCGTCAGCAGAGGGGGGTTTGGATATCCAGCCGCCTCGTTGTTTGAGGATCTCTAAGATGTCTGCAGAAGAGACATCATCCGAGGACGACTTGGGACCCTCTGCATCATCCAGATCAGTGTCTGATGTAATAGACTCGGGGGAGTCCACGTGCTTCCTCTTGCACGATCTCTTTCTTGGGGTTCCTCCGAAGACAACTCGAAAGAACCCTCAGGAGGAGGGAACCCCAATGGGGTAACCTCAGGCCCAGGGGCTCCGCTGCCTACGGACAGGGAACTGCCAAAGACCCAGTCTCCACGCCCAGGGAAGGTGCCGGTAAAGCCGGAGAGATGGCCGAAGAAGACTTGGCCAAAGCACTCCTCATAGCCCTGAAAGCCGGACCCCCAGCATCCTGGGAGTGTCCAGTCTCGAGCCATGATAGCAGGCGGCAATCCCGCAGCTGAAGCACCGAGAGGGAGGCTTGGAACCGAAAGCATAGGTCCCGAAACTTCACCCCCGGGTTCAGCCGAAGAAGTCCGTGTACCAAACTCGGACCCGAAGGCCCGGGTTGGAGTAAGGGTCGGAGCCGACCCTAAAATCTCCACCGGCTCCAACAGCATCTGCTCCGGCCAAGCGGTCGGAGGAGGAATAGCCATGGGATGGGCATGGACTATCGGCTCCGAAGCCAACTGGGTCGGAACCGAAACAAATTTTTGAAAGACTGGGGACTGGAACAGTCTTTGGAGCACCCTGTCTATATCCGAATCTGACATCCTTGAGGACTTAGAGGATACTGAACGGGTTCGAGAAGGCCTCTCCAACGGCCCCAAAGGACTAGGGGACCGGCTCCGAGGCGACTCGACGAGTATCGGCGCCGAAGGAATACACACACCAGATTCCATCGGTGCCGAGGTGGACTTCGGCGCCGAGGAGGAAGTGTCTGAGCGGGCGACCCTTGTCGGCTCCGAGAGCAGTGGAGCCGAAGGTGACCCGCCTCGATGCCCCAGCCATCGGCTCCGAAGCCAGAGGAGTCGATACTGGTGGCATCGAGGCAGACCGTTCCGACCTCGGCTCCGAAGTCCTTGGAGCCGAAGGAGAGGCCTGCCTATGTTTCTTAGCGGTCGGATCCGACGGACTGGTCGGAGCCGGCGCCTTTCTTTGGCGGAGAAGGAGAGGATGCCAAAGCTTCTTCGAAAGAAGGTTTAATTAATCCCTTAAGAATTAATTTATTTTTCCTCTCCTGGAGGACCCTTGAGGAGAAAGCGTGACATACACTACATGATTCCTGTAAATGCTTTGCCCCTAAGCAATACACACAGAGCGAGTGATCGTCCGTGATGGACATTTTGAAACTACATTTTACACATTTTTTAAAGCCCGAAGGCCTAGGATTCTGAGACATTATGGAGAGAATGCAGTAATCTACTGGAAGAAATACAATCACTGGTGCCCTAAGTATAGGCTTACAGTTATCACTCGCAAATAACTTTGAAACCCTGTAAGAACAAGCAGCTACCAAAAACTTTAAGCCTTTTCCTATATATCAAATATCAAATATGAAATATCAAGTATTGAAGGGTTGAATAACCGGGAAGGCCCTAGGTGAAGGGGGGCCTACCAACTCAACCCAGTCACACAACAAATTTTCACAACAATTTACAAAAACCAACCACACAACAATGTAAGAATAGCTGTTAAAACAGCTTTTTTTGAGAGAAAACAGCAAAACTGACAGAAAAGTTAGTCAAAAAATAACCACTCAGCTCAGCCAGCTCGAGACCACGTCTTCGCAGTGTTAGCGGCAAACGAGATCTGGGGGACTGGTAGTGGTGCATCCTGGGATATAGTAAGCTCAGCCAATAAGAGACTTCGCTCTTTGGCATAAGCGTGCCGAGTCGGAGCCGAGGGATCGGCTCCGAACCCATCAGTCAGAATGTAGGCGAGATAGGATCACATAACATCTCTGTATTCATCAGACAGGGTTTACATGGTGTTGTTGCATCTAAAAATGGTCCACAATACAAAACTTGGGAACTCAGATCCATGTGTAAAGGGGATTTCAGGCATGTCACATTTCCATTTGATTGTAATGAACAGGGAAAGGTGGAGAGAACTAACAAACTAGTGAAGCATCTTATGAGAAAGAGCAGTAGCAAAAGCAAGAAGTATTATACCTTGACATTTTGGAATATATGAACTTTCACCAGCTCGACTGCTAATGGACCAGAGCAATTATTTACATGCCTAGCATTACTTCTTTTCTTTTCAGCTGCTCCTGTTAGGTGTCACCATAGTGGATCATTGGTGTCCACAGAATGAGTGGCAGTAGAGTTTTACAGTGTAGAGTTGCCAGCCTGGCACACAGCCTTCCTCAAAAGGCACACACATGCACACCTAGGGCCAATTTAGAATGTTTAATTTACCTGCAGCATGTCTTGGGAATGTGGGAGGAAACAGGAGCACCAGGAGGAAACCCACACATACACAGGGAGAACATGCAGACTCCACACAGAAGGCACCCCAGCCGAAAATCGAACCGGAGAACTTCTTGCTGTGAGACAACAATGATAACCACTGTACCACTATGCTGCTTGCATTACTAATGCCTGAAAATCAATGCAATGTAAAGGAAATGCCATAGTTAAACATTATTATTATAAACTGCAACAAAATATATCAGATTTACATGCTGGAAATAAAGTAAAAATAAAAAAGCCATGTAAAGAATTGGTGCCTGAAACCCTTTATTATTTGCTAGTAAGGTGGACAGCTATGCAAAAGGAATTGCAATTATTTGTATACAACAAATGTGTCAAAATCCAAGGAAGGTGAGGAACTAGACTGCATATTCCGAAACAATTTACACATACTACAGCATGCAGTTCTGAGCTTCTAGGGCTCACCAAAGCATGGGCAATTCAAGAGATGACTTTTGTGATTCTTTATTGAAAATTAACCAAATAAGAAATCACTCAAATCCTCACAAATGGCACATATGATACACCTGATAGCAATAACTGTGCAACACGTGCAACTCAGAATCACAGTGTATGAATTATTTGGTGCTGCACACCCATTTATGCTGTATCAATCATGGCATTTTTCAATTAAGTTTCCAGAGTTCCTTTCACCACCGTGTTACTGTGGTATAGGATCTTCACCTCACACATAGCAGCACTACGTATGCACAAAAAGTACATGCTGTGTGTTTTTGTATGGGTTCTTCCACGACTTTTAAAGAAAAATAGTGTCATTTGAGATGGTGGGCCCTCCACACTGGTAAAGAAAGATGTGTCTAGTTCAGCCAGTATAAATGTAGGCCAACTTATACTGGCCATATACTGTACTACAACACATTTATAAATATATACCTACACACCTCCACTATACTTCATAGCCTTGTTGTCCACCTCCCATGTAAATATTTTGTACCTCACAACAATGTAGTTTTTCTCATTCTGGATGTCAGCTGTTATACTATATATATTACAAAGAAAATGTTGTTATGCCTGCAGTACTACACATGATTTACAGGTGAAGCTACCCATTGGTACTGACACTTTGCCCTGCACACCACTATATTGATCATGTGTCCAGTAGCAAATTCCAGCACTTTAATATATAGTGTTTATGTTACAGTGCATATTGGTCACCAACACTCATACCCAATGTACTGTCTGGCAGCCAGGATGTGTAGATACCATGCTGTTTGAATGGTTTCAGAGTACACTGCAGTCCATTAGTCCCTTGGAAAGCATCAGTTTCTGCACAGAATGGATAATATTGTTAACTTGCATAGAATGCTTTAGACTCATGCTATCTGTTGATGGCTTTACAAAACCATTAGGTGGTATCAATGATGTAGTGCTTATGTCTGAACTTCAGGTGGACTTCAGCATATCTGTATATGCTAGGGGGAGCATGCCATATGTTTAAACTGGGGTAGTATGAAAATCATGGTATAGGCCATCCACTTTGCTTTCCCAATCTTTTAGAATATAGCCTGATAAGTGTCACAACTAGTGTTGGAGCAAGAATATAGACTTCAAGGACTGTAACAGCAAATAGCAACACAGACAGGCTCAAGTAAAATCCAAGAAAAGCTATATGTAACAAAAGCTGTCCCAAAAGGAAGAATAGAGTCCCATACTGCATACTCTTATTAAATAGTTTATATTTAGTATGTAATTGAAGAAAAAATACAAACACATACAGACTATTAAAGTTTGATCATGATACTTAGAAATGAAAATCTGTTCACCAAAAGGTTTATGGTTTTGAAAACATAATCTTATTTTATTTTGAAAAGACCTAAACATACTTAGTATAAAGTTACAATTAATTTAAATGATTATAGCTTCACAGGTCCATTGGCTGCTACTAGATAATTAATTGGATAGATCAACTGTAGCCAAGTCACTGCAATTCCTACATCTTGCTACCATTTTCCATCACTGCTTGTGGGGTGAGACCTGGAGTTTGTAATTATCCATGCAATTATCCAGATTGCTTTTGCTCAATGAAATGTAATGTACTCTATTGCATCTAATCTATACAAAACAGACAGAAATACATTTTATAACTAGAAATAAAGAAATTATAGTGTATTGGCTGCAAATTTTAGATGGTAATGCATAGTTATAGGAATTTACATGCCATGTGGTATCAATTCCTTCTTGAAGTTTGCTCTGATTAAAGACCTCATGGAGGCCAAGAGTTCACCAACAGTAACTGCATTATATATTAAACATAAACACACACACACATGCATATATATATATATATATATATATATATATATATATATATATATATATATATACATACACACACACACACACACATATGTGTGTGTGTATGTGTGTCACAACAGGTAGAGAGTAGAATATCACATCTGAAAATATTTTGTTACATTTGGGCTCAAAGGTACAGAGGAAAAAGGTGCAAATATTACTAACACATTCAGTACACTAGATAAAAATAATTGCTTAGAAGCCAATAATGTGTAAATATAAAACTGGATGTGAATGTACTGAGTAGGAAAATGTAGTTCTCCTAACATTTTGGTTGTTTGACAGATGAAATGTCAGAAATGGTGTAATATACTCATGGTGAACGTGCAGAGAGTGAATATGAACAAGAACATTGACACAGTCATAGAGTCATCTTGAACACTCTACAGAGCCATAACAACGCCATCATGAATTACTACAATGGCTTGTTTATAGATTTAGAAAGTTTACCAGGGAATGAGTTTTAGGAAGTTTTTCAGGAGAATGCCAAAGTCATATAAGTACTGCTGTTACGACAGCAGCATGAACCTAGGAAAGTAACAATAGCTCTTAGCTCTCATAAGTAGAAATATAGAAATGGAAAGCTTGGGTGCCATTAAGAAGTAACAACAGACTACAGAAAGGGTGACTAGTGCACCTACTGTTCTGAAACAGAACAGGATTCACATATGCACTGGTCTGCAAGGTCTAAACAATGTATAAAAATAGAACATTATTAATTGCTTATATCTGAGGAAATAGTCTCAATAATGTTAAATACTACAATAGTATCCTTACAAGATGTAGATCAGGGATGCTGACAGATCAAACCAGATAACAGAAAATGCATACTGGGTATATTTAATCTGCCAATAGGAAAGTACAGATTCCCATTATTTCAGTTTGGTATTTTGTTTATCAGTTGTGATCTTGAAATGTTTGCTACCCAAGTAAGCACATGCTTTAAAGGTACTGTATGCATACAGTAAATGATAATCTAATATTGTAGGTCTGAGAACAGGCCAATTCAGCAACTGAACAAACATGCAATGCCTTCAAATGAAAAGAGAGCATACGCAGATTTAGAAAGTAGCACATCTGAGATATATGGGCCATATACTAATGTCACAGGGTCTGAAACCATATATAGAGAAATTCACAGCTATAGTGAAATTGGCAGACCCAGAGAACAAACTGGCATCTTGCAAAGACATCGCTCTGAATATGATGGAGAAAAGTGTCTCCAAAAAAAGCTTCTGTTGCAATAAGTAGCTTGAGAATGGATCTAGCTGCAGGAAAGAGTTTTTTTTTTAAATGTCCAAAAAGCTATTAACAAAAGCGCCTACATTAAAATATGTTGATATAAATATACCAGTTATGCTGCAACTGGATGCAAGTCAGAATGTGTCAGGGATTGTGACTTGCAAAACAACAAACCTATGGCCTATGGGTCAAGAGCATTTACACATGTACAAATGAGATATTTTCAAATGAAGAACAGTTAATGATACTATATGGGTCTATATTAGCAAACTGAAATGTCACTTACCCGAACACCTAATAATCGACACATAATCATCGAACTATAAAAACTACGAACGGCCATGTAAGCAAACTTTTTCCCATGGGGAAAAAATCGCTTAGCCAACCAAAACTGAAACACATTCTCAAATCCTACGAAAGTGGGGGGCTTCATCACCACACCCCTCCATGTGGGGGGCTGAACCCCTACACCCCCCTAACTAAATATACCAACTCTGAGATCGCTCTACAGTGGAGAAAAGGGCAAGTTCCTGACTACAGCCAAGCAAATTTTTTTCCCCTGGAGAAACAAATTTGCTTATGTGGCCATTTGTAGTTTTTGTAGTTCGATGACTATGTGTCAATCATTAGGTGCTCAGGTAAGTGACATTTTGATTTGCTAATATAGACCCTACTATACAACTAGAAGTTCCAAGAAAATATTTATGACAAAGCGCAAGTAGAAATGAGCAATAAATCCTTGTAAAACATAGGAATACTCCACTAAAGGGATTAACTCTTTGTCCAGCTAAGCTTTTGATAGAAGGAAGTCTTACAGGTAAAATACTCACATCACTTCAGCTGAAAATGCCAGTGAATTAAAAATTAGTCAAAGAGATACTGAAAAGGAATTAATGCAGGCAAAAGTTGTATTACGACATATAATCCAAGGTATTAGCTGACCCAAAGCATGAGACAGAGTCACACTTCATCAGTCATGGAAAGGTCAGAAAGCAGAATCAGAAGCTAAATGAAAAGCTAATCAGCCCAAATAACCTTTAGTACATAGAAAGGAAGGAAAATTGCATAGAATTAATAGAAAATATTTGTTCAAGATAGCTACATCTAAGTAACAAAAAAAAGTATTTATGTCTTACCATAACGTTCCATCTGTATTGTTGATCCTCGTTCAGTCATTACGCATGGCTATCGGTTCCGAGCTTGTAACCAAGCAGGCCATTTTCCAAGCTCGCATCAGCTTCAAACTCTCGAGTTAAACTCTTACCCACAATCTCCCTCTCCCTGTTACCTCAGATTGACTTTGCAAGTTAAAGATGGTAGAGGCTACCTCTGGTCAAATAACCTAAGAGAACCGGATGGTGCGATCCACTAGAAACCACAGGAGGGGGAAGGAAGGAGGGTCGTAATGACTGAACGAGGATCAGCAATACAGATGGAACATTATGGTAAGACATAACTTCTTTATCTGATATTGTTAATCCTTGTTCATTCCTTACGCATGGGACAGAGTCTCCAGCTACCTCTATTCCTGAGAGGCTCTCATGGAAGGACATTCCTGAGCACCATAGAACCGAAAGATGCTCTTCCCTTGGAGGCCAAATCCAATTTGTAATGATTGATGAAGGTATGAGGCGTAGCCCAAGTTGCAGCTGCACAGATGTCATGTAAAGAAGCTCTGGCATGGAAGGCAGCAGAAGTTGCCACAGACCTTGTTGAATGAGCTTTCATGGTAGTAGGCAATGAGATATTATGTTGTGTGTGAATAAAGGTCACACAGTCCTTTAACCATCTAGCTAATGTGACCTTAGCAACAGCAGATCCTAATCTAGGTCCAGAAAAGGCCAAAAATAACTGGTCAGATTTATGAAAGGGTCTAGTCCTGTTTAAGTAAAAATGGATTTGCCTGTCTATATCTAGGGTATGTAGGTAATACTCTCCTCTGTAAATACGTCGAACCAGGCTGAAAAACACAAACCAGCTGCAAAAGAGACACTTCCAAATAATTCTTTTTAGCGCTTTCATCCACATTTATTGTCGTGAACTTCTTCAGAATAAATTACATCAACTCAGTGTTTCTTAAGTAGTATTGTCACAGGAAATGATGTAATTAATATGTAAACGATATAGTATTTGTCTTACTTATTTGTTGTTTTCAAATCCAATACAAAATTTATACAAAATGTTCTTTTATCAAATATATATTAGATCTTAATATCATAAATAATAAATACTTGTAAACCTTAATTACAAAGTCCAATGACTAATATGCTTTGTCCTTTCTATCTATACATAAGAAAACATTTTAAGTTAATTACTTCGTTTAGCCCTGGTGTTGTATCAGCTCCAAACACCAGCTGCCACAAAGTTTCTCTACACTCTAAAATATTGTTAAGATCCCCTGCCATTAATCCTTTCTTGACTACATCTAAAATAAAAAATTCAAACTTTTTGAAATCTCTACATATCATAGCATGTCTCGCCAGTGCGTTGTTTTTGTCTTTCTTTTTTATAGCCAAAGTGTGTTCATATACCCTGCGTTTTAAAGTTCTTTTAGTTTTTCCTATGTAATAATTTTTACATGTTACGCATGTGGCCAAGTAGACTACAAATTCACTATTACAGTTAAAATATTCCCTAGCCCAAAAAGTATGATTTAAATGTTGTACTGTCACAAAAGAAGAGTTGCTCATGTACCTACACTGCTTACAATTAGTACAGCTAAATGTACCTTTCTTGTTGGTACATTGTCTGTCTTGACTGTCATTTTTATCTCCACCTGATTCCAAAATACTCTTTAAATTGACAACCTTCTTGTAGGTGAATCTAGGTTTGTATCCTATCACTGACATTAGTTCTCTGTTTCCCATAATGACCTTCCAATTGTTTTCTATGATAGATTTGATGTGCCACATTTCATTTACTATTGGTAATGGGAAAGCTGTTACAAATTCCTTCTTTTGTACTTCCTGGTCTATATTCTCTATACATGTTTGGGGTACCCCCACTATCACGTCCTCTGACATCAATATTGGTTTGGCCACTCCCTTTCTTAGTGGCAACACTTCATTTTCTATCTTGACTATGTAGTCTCTGTTGTATCCTCTATTTATGAAAAGTGACCTCAAAAGAATTAATTCTTTCTCGAAAATTCTGTCTTTAGATGTCAACCTACTTAGTCTAATGATTTGACCTTTGATGACCCCTCTTTTCATGTGTTCTGGATGTAAACTGTCCTTATGTAAATAACAGTTTGCAAAATACGGTTTTCTATAGATTTCACTATGGAAGGTCTTAGTCTCATCATCAATTTCTAGGGTCAAATCTAAAAATGTAATCTTTTTTCCAAGGTCACCTATTTTGAATTCTAGAAACTTGGTTGTTTGATTCAAAAATTCAACCAGTTCTACAAATTCATTGTGTTCTCCTTTCCATAGAAAAAATAAATCATCTATGTATCGATGGTAAATAATTACTTTGTTGAACAAAGCATGTGTCTTTAGAAATTTCATCTCCCAGTTTGCCATCACGATGTTTGCAAAAGAAGGGGCCACCCTCGAACCCATTGCTACCCCCAGCTCTTGTTTGTAAATGTGACCGTCAAACTTAAAGAAATTATTCTCCAATACTAACTCCATTAAATTACATAATGAGTTTACTTTAGTATTGGAAAAAGTTGTATTCTTATTTAAGTATTCTCTCATAAATTCTATACCCTCCTCTTGATCTATACTGGTATATAAATTCTTAACATCCAAACTTCCGAAAAACAGATTTTCTTCTGTGATGTTTATTTTTCTCAAAATTTCTAAAAGACTCCATGAGTCCTTTAAGAAAAATTCAGACTTCTGTACTAATGGGTTTAGTACATTGTCTAACCAAATCGAGATTTTTTCAGTTTTCGACTGTTTGGCTGAAATAATAGGCCTAAAGGGTGGTCTAATTTCACTACTTTGTATTTTGGGAATCCCAAAAAATACTGCTAATCTGGGATGTTCTTTACGCATGAATTCATAATCTGTTAAACTGAATTCACCCTGAGAAAACATGTCAAACAAAATAGCATCTAGAACTTTGAACTTCTTGCTCACTATGTCATAATTGACCTTTCTATATGTTTTTGTGTCATGTAACATCTCGTGGATCGAGATCTTATAATCCTTGTTGTTCATTATTACCACTTTGCCCCCCTTGTCAGCCTTCATTATTCTTATGTTGTTATTATCTACTAAAGTTTTCAAAGCATTTGTTTCATCTGTAGTTAGATTATTTCTATCATTTGTAAATGTGATGTTTCTAAAATCATTTTCGCACAGTCTTTCAAATACTTGTAAGCTGTTCATGAGGGGCGGATTATAAGTACTAGGATTACTGACTGTGATTTTGTCCTGTGGTTTAGAACAACCTATGTCTTCCATGATGTAACTTAGATTTAATTTTCTCAAGAAAAGTCTGAAATCCACAAGTAGTTTTCCAAGATTCATGTGGTTAGATGGAATGAACGTGAACCCTTTCCTTAATATGGTGGTGATGTGTTGATTCATTACTAAATCAGATAGATTTAGTATCCCTACTTCATAAGAGTCCACGTTTAACTCAATAGATGTTGTTACCATCTCCGCTTGTTCTTGCCTCTGCCCTTCCCCCGAAATTGAGTGGAATTGTACCATTTCAAAGTTTTTTTGTTTTTCTCTGATACCCTCTGAAAAGGGGTAGTATTTACTTCAGGGGGTGTTGTTACTTTCTCCGCATAGTTCATGTTTTTATTATTGATGTTTGTACTCCCAGTACTAGTAGTAGGTAAAGCCGGAAATTCTTCATGAATAATATCTCTGTTTCCTTTGTCACATGTAACTACTACTGTGTTAATAGTCTCTTTGGCATTTGCTGGAAAAATCTCTGCAGAGTTGTTAGTTTCTTTATTTTGTAAAGTTTTAACTGATGTCCCAGACTCTGCTAAGACTATATATGCCTGGTCAGTTTTATAGGATAAAATATCTCGCCTCAATTTAGATTGTTTTCTGGCAATTATGGTTGCCCTTTGCCTGTCAGCTTTTATCTTGATGCCATTATATAGATCTTCGAACATATTAAAACTTGTGTAATCACGTATCTTTTCGTCTAAAGATCTTATTTTAGTATCAAGGGCCTCTATTTCATTGATATAATCCCCGGGATTCATGAACCTTGCGCCAGGCGCCAGCATAGCCTCGGCCTGATAAGGCCAAATATGGCTGCCTCGCGATTCAGGTATGAATGAATTCCCCCCCCGCCCCCAATTAAAAAAAAAAGGTGGAGAAAAGTGCTAAGTGTTCCCGACTACGTACAAGCGATTTTTTTTTTTCCCTGAGAAACAAATTTGCTTATGTATATTTGTGTTGTAGTTCTGAAGACTATGTGTCAACTATTAGGTGCCTTAGTAAGTGATATATTTTGATTTGCTAACATAGACTCCTACTATACAACCAGAAGTTCCAAGTTTATTATGACAAAGTGCAAGTGAGAAATGAGCAACAAACCTTGTAAACACAGGAATACTCCACTGTGCTGGATTAACTCTTTGTCCAGCTAAGCTTTTGATAGAAGGAAAGTCTTACAGGTAAATATCACATCACTTTCAGTTGAAAAGTCGCCAGTGAATTAAAAAAAGTTAGTCAAAGAGATGTTGGAAAGGAATTATGCAGGCAAAGTTGTGGCCACACATAATCCGCTGGGTATTATTGACCCAAAGTATGAGACAGAGTCACACCTACTCGTCAGTGAAAGGCTGAAAGCAGAATCAGAAGTTAAAATGAAAAGCACTTGCCCAAATAACCTTTAGTACACAGAAAGGAAGGAAAATTGTACAGAAATGAATAGAAAACATGGTTCAAGATAGCTACGCCTATGAAGTAAAAAAAGTGTTATGCTCCACCACAACGCCCATCTGTATTGTTGATCCTCGCTCACATTACGCACATATCGCGGTTCCGAGCTCGAACCGAAAGCAGGCTATTTTCCAAGCTCACGCCAGCTTCAAACTTCCTTGAGCAAACTCTTACCCACAACTCTCTCCTGTTACCTCAGATTTAGCTAGTTAAAAGACGGTAGAGGCTACCTCTGGTCAACAACCTAAGAGAACCGATGGTGCGATCCACTAAAACCACAGGAGGGGGAAGAAGAGGGTCAGATGACTGAACGAGGATCAGCAACACAGATGGAATGTTATGAAGACAAACTTCTTTATCTGATACTGTTAATCCTCATTCATTACTTTCTACGGGACAGAGTCCCCAGCTACCTCTCATTCTGAGAGGTTTCATGGAAGCTGGAGTCATCTCTGAGCAACCATAGAATCAAAGATGCTCTTCCCTTGAGGCCAAACCAATTTGTAATGATTGATGAAGGTACAGGCGCAGCTCAGTTGCAGCGTAAGATGTCATGTAAAAGAAGTTTGCATAGCGGTGAAGTTGCTACAGACCTTGTTGAATGAGCCATGGTAGTAAGTACCCAGATACATGCTAGTGTGAATAAAGGTCACAGTCCTTCAAACCATCTAGCTAATGTGACTTTAGCGCAGATCCACCCAGGTCCAGAAAGGCCAAATATCTGGTCAGATTTTACGAAAGTGGTTTAGTCTTAAGTAAAATGATTGCCTGTGTATAATTTAGGGTATGGTGGCAATACTTCTCTGTTTGAATAATTGGAAAGAAAACTTTTAGAAGCTATGTACTCACCATAACTCAGATGTTTGGGATCCATCTCGCTTACACTTGATCATTGATGTGGGTTCGAGCCGATCCTCTTGCCCGACTGCACGCTATGCCAAAGAGCGAAGCCCCATTGGTTGAGCTATTGTATCTCTGTGATGTACCTACCAGTCCTCAGATCTGTTGCATCCGCATACATGGCCATACGCACGCCTGTTTATAACATCAGCCATGAAACAAGATAAAAACAGTACAACTCAAAAACTGCTTCAATCTCTTTCTGACTTCAAGGCAGGGGGGAAGGAGTGGTGTGTGTAGTTGATCGATGCAGATGAATCCAAACATCTGGAAGTATGCAGAGGCATAACTAAAGATGTTATGTGATCTCTATTCGCCATATTCTACTGATGGACAGCGCCTCAGCACCTGAATCCTGGTGGGTTTCACTGAAAACACCTTGAGTACCGTGGGGTTCAAATGATGCTCTCGCTGCTTAGATGCCACATCCACTTAGTGGGAAATGAAAGTGCGGATTGGATCCGGCAAATACAGCACAAATTACTAAAGCAAAGCTTGGAAATGAAAGCTACAGAAGTAGCCATAGCTCTGGTAGAATATTTTGATAGACGTTGTGCTGCTATTTGAAGAATGTTCTGAGCATGCAATTTCATCCACGGAGATAAAAGCTTTTGTGATGGTTTAACCTAATTTATTATCTGAGGCACACAACAAATCAGTCTGATTCTACGTAAGTTGTTTATGGAGTCCTGTCTGAAATAGCTAATGCCTGTGAAACATCCAATTTATGGAGAGTGTATTCGCTCATTGAGAATTTTTGGGAAAGAAACTGGTAGCTCTAGAGATTGTTGGAGACAGAAACTGAAATGGGACCTTGGGACAAAGGATGGATTGTACCTATGATACTATCCTTAGAAAAATCAAGTAATGTGGCTTTAAAGAAGATAAATTGAAGTTTGAAACTTCTTGTGAAGCACTGTAAACTAAGAAGGTGTTTTCCAAGATGATATTTTAACCTCACATGTAGCAGCCGGTTCGAAGGGGGAAGATGTTGCAATGCGCCAAGCACCCAAACTGGGCAAGATCCTACTGATACAGGATGAAAACAGGGTCTTATCAGGCCCGCACTTTTAATGAGCCGGAAGGTTCGCTGCTCAACAATGGAGGATCCGTGGATTCGCGAACTTAGAGATAGCCGCTAGTTGGACCCTTAAAGGTAGAGACAGAAGATCCTTGATTAAACAGGATGATAAGAATTTCAAAACCTTCATAGGAGCAGTGATAGGTCTAAGCCCTTGAGTTGAGCCCAGATAGCAAACCTCTTCCAATTTACCGAGGCACAATTTGTTGTGTGGTGGTCGCAAAGGTAAAGACAAATGAAACAACTTCCGGTTCAGTGCGTGACTTCTGACCAAAGTTGAAGTGGAGGAGCGTTGTCAATTTCTGTTGTTGAGGGACCACGTTGATGTCCCAATCCGATGAGCGGTGCGTCCGGAATTAGGTTCCAGCGTCCACGGATCGTCCACTGCATGCTTTCTTCAGGTAAGGAAACCATACCTGATTTGCGTGCCAGTATGGGGGCAGTCTCAGTATCACGCACCCAATTGAGAAGTTTTGAATGACTTTGGAGAGAAGTGGAACTGAGTGAAAGGCATGGGGCAGCCCCTGTTGACAAGGTTGTAAGCAGAGCATCCATAGTTGAAATTGCATGTGGGATCAAGGAGAAGAACCCGGCACCTGGTGTTTAGTGAGTTAAAATAGGCTGCAGCACGGCGTCCCCTACTCTCTGAAAAACCTGAGCTGTTACCGTTTGGTTTAGGAGACCACTGTGGAGAGAGAGAATTGTCCTGCCCAATTTGTCTGCCAAAATATTTGATCTTCCTGGAATGTGGGTCGCCACCAAAAAGCAGTTGGTAGCTACAGCCCATCTCACACCTCTGCTACCTCTGGTAAAGGGGGTAGGATCTGTCCCTCCTTGTTTGTTCAGGATACCAGACCACCAAGCATGTTGTTCGTGTGTGGATGACGCATGATGCCCTGAGGGAAGAAACTGTAAGGCCTGGTGGAAAGAAGCACAGCCCTCATCTCCAATACATTGATGTGGAGAAGAGCTGCCTGCCAGGAGCCTGAACTAGCCTTGCCCAGACAATGCCCCCACCCTATCTGGGAGGTACCCGTCGCTGGTAACCAGTGGAGAGGGAATAACAAAGGCCTTGATTCAGATTGACGTCTGGTCACCCAGCAAGGTCCCGCTTGTAATGTTTCCGTAATCATGATGTGATGATTGAGGGAAAGATCCTGAAAGGACCATTGATGACACAGCTACTGAAGAATCCTTGTGCAATTCAGAGGAACAAAAGAACCGTGGCAGACATTGGAGCCTAAAACTTGTAGAACTATCCTGGCTGGAAGGCTTTGGATCTCAAAGATCAGAGCTTGAAACTTGGTCCCGTAAAGTTTGGATCCTTTCTCGGGTGGAAGAAAGACGCAGATTAATCTTGAGTCTATCTCTGTTCCTAAGGAACTTATGCCAGAGAGAGGGCAGCAAGGTTGCAGACTTGACCAATTGAATGTAACTTCAGGGTAATACCCAGGATGGTGGCTTTGAGGTTGTCCACAGTAGACGCCTGGTGGCAGTCAGGAGCCAATGTCCAGGACAGGGAAACACTTGAACTAAGACTCTCAGGTGAAAGCCGTCACTACCAAGCAAACACTTGGTGAATGCCTTGGGGCTGTGGTGGACCAAAGGGTGAGCGCAAAATTGGTAATGACTGACTCTGCGGCTGGAAGCGTGGATACCCGGATGCCTGATGGTCGGTATGTATAATAGAGTTCCTTGAGGTTCATGAGTACATCCGGGCCATCTCTTTCACCAATAAATGATTGTAATGACCATTCGGAATTTGGATTTTGTGGACGGATTGTTCAGTTCGCTGGAGATTCAACATGTCCGTGGTGTCCCCGGGTCTTTTTTGGCACAAAAAGAACTTGGAGGAATTTCCTTGATCCGGCCTGTCTGGGGACCGTTGATGACTCTTTCTAGCAGCTGTAGCTTCCTGCGGCCGCCATTTTCCTTTGACCTGTGGTGGGTCCGGGATCTTTGATCGGTGGTGAGGCTGAATGGGCTTGTAACCGGCACGATCCGGGCACCCATCCGGAGTGATTTGACCCCAGGTTTTTAGGTGCTTGGTAAACCCAACAACCCCGACTGGCCCGAGCAGCACACAGCCGGCAACCTCATGACGCGGTGGGAGGCTGAAGAGCCACGAAGGACTCGCGGTTCCAATTGCAGGGTCTCCCCGCTCTGGGATCGGGCGTTTCCCTGAAAAAATTCTCTGCCCCTGCCCTCTGAAGGGGGAATCGTGCTGTTGGGGAGAAAAACTATAGATTTATGCGGAACCATACTTCCTCCCAGCCTCTGGGTAAGCACGAAGTGGAGTGGAATGGTTCGGGTACCCACGGCAGAAAGTTTTTCCTCTGCTCACAAAGTGGCAGGTAGCCTTTAACCTTGTCCAAACAGAGATTCATCAAAGGAGCGCCAAGCGAAGGGAAGACCCTGAAAGGTCTCCGCAACTGGGATACGGGCGGAGCAGGCTTGTTCACGAGCCACGCCTGTGCCTGCCGCTTCACCGCCCCTTCGGGCCGCATAGGAAATGAGCCCATGGACGAAAGAAATTGACGAAGGATAGCCAACTGAGAGCCAACCGACTGGCTAACTGTCTGTAGAAAGCCACCCGAGGAATTGACAAATTTTGACCAGATCCTCTGAAGCCTGTAAATGTGCCAAATAATTCAGAGACTCAGCAAAAGCCATTGAAGTCAGGCAAGCCCCACCTGTCCATACCTAGACCTTATTAGAGGATGGATCATGAAGCTCTGCCACGCCCTGTTGTGTGTGCAGATGCCACCCACCATGGCAATTCCTACAGCCAATGCCTTTTAGTGGAGGGAAACCCTTCCCTCGGGGAGCAGACAAAATTTATTTGGACTAGAAGTTGGACTGTTCCAATGTATCTGGCCGTCCCCACTCTTTCTCGGCCAAATTCAAATCTAGTCAAGGGGCGGAGGACACCCAGGAGGTGGAGGGCTGTTCTGTGCGTCTTTTGAGGAGCACTGACCTGCCAGGCAGAGGTTTGATATCCAGCCGCCTGTTGTTGGAGTGATCTCAAGATGTCTGTAACGAGAGACATCATCCGGAGGACCACTGGGACCCTCTGCATCAATAAGATTGCCCTGGATGTGGGCACCTGGGAGTCCACGTGTTTTCTGCACGATCTTCCTTGGGTTCTCGGAAGACAACTCCGCAAGAACCTTCAGAGGAGGGGAAACTTCAATGAAACTCAGGCCTGCCTGATTCACGGACAGGGAACCGCGACCCAGTTCTACGCCCAGGAAGGCCAAAGCCGGCGTCAAGAGTGATCTCTGGCTACACCCTCACGGTTTCCTGAAAGCCGGACCCCAGAACTTGGTGTCCGATCCCCGAGCCGTGATAGCCGACGGGTGTCCCCGCAGCCGGGGCGTCGGTGGTGCTCGAACCGGAAGCAGGGTCCCGAAACATCACCCCTGGTCTAGCCGAAGAAGTCTGGCGTACTCAAACTCGGCCATCCAAGGCCCGGGTTGGAGTGGCGGTCGGAGCCGACTTGAGATCTCCAACGCTCCAACAGCACCTGCCCGCCAGCCGGGCAAAGTCGTGGAGGAGTGAAATGGGTACGGGTGGGTTAGGGTCATCGGCCCAAGCCAACTGGTCGGAACCGGAACAAATTTTAAGACTGGGTGACTGGAGCTGCCCTTTGGAGTACCCTGTCTAATAGAATCTGACATCTCAAGACCGGTAGAGAAACAGAACGACCAGACGGCCTTCCAACGGGTCCCAGCGGGGTTAGGGACCGGCCCGCGGCACTACGAGGGCGTCAAGGGAATACACACACCAGATTCTATCGGTGCCGAGGTGGGACTTTCAGTTCGAGGAGTGAAAGTGCTGAGCGGGGATGACCTTGTCAGTCTGAGACCAGTGGAGCCGACGGCGTGACCGCCTCGGCGCCCCAGCCACGCTCCGCCGAGGTCACACTGGTAATCGGCGGCAGATCAAGTTCCGACCTCTCGTCCGTCCTTGAGCCAAGGAGAGGCTTCAAGCTTCCATGTTTCTAGCGGTCGATCCGACGGACTGGTTCGGAACCGACGCTCTTTTCTTTTTAGCCGGGAAGGAGAGGATGCCAAGGCTTTTCTAAAAGAAGGTGTTTGAATGAATTTAAGAATTACCTATTTTTTTTCCTCTCCGAAGACCCTTGAGGAAAAAGCGTGACATGCTGTACAGACTCCTGTGGGTGTTTTTGGTACCTAAACAGCGCACAGAAGAAGAATGTCTTGATGGATGGGCCATGAAATTCATATTGGGAGATGAAAGTCTGGCCCAGACCCCAGACATTATGAAGAGAAATTTCTAAGAATCATAGAAAAATACCGCCATTGACTTACTGATACCTTAAGAGTATACCGTTACCGCTTAAAGCGCCTAAATGGAACCGAAACCCGTAAGAACAAACAGAGTTGCCAAAAATACTAAAGCCTTGCTCTATATGTTATAGGAGGTTTGATTGACCGAAGGTACAAACGTCAACCAAACCAATCAAACCAACCAATCACAACAACGAGAAACAGCTGAAACATGAAAGGTTAAATAACCACCAACCCAGCCAGCCGCACACGCTTTCGCAGGATAGCGCAAACGGTAGTAATCCTGGATGGCAGTGCGCTCAGCCACGCGACTACCGGCGGTTGTTTGAGCCAGACCGTTCAAATCGTCAGTCAGGAAATGTAGGCGATGACCGCGCAACATCTGGCACTCAATGGTTCGGCTAATGTGCTACCCCAAAATCACCGGCAGAAATGATGGATTAGTTCTCAGAGCATACTCTATTCGAAGTAAAAAACTGCATGGACCTTGGGACAGCCAGGAAGTTCAGAAATATAAATATGAACAAGAAGTCATGACAAACACTTGAGGGTCGTAAGAAAAGCATGGTTCAAAAGAAATGAGTTTGCAGACCAATGATAACCAAGGAAGAATAGTTCTGCAGCAGAGTGATGATTCACTTTTGTCTGAATACTCGAGGGACATAAGAGAGAACTGACAAAAATGAAATGTTAACTTAATGGTAGAGGGTCATAGACCCGACTGAAACAGGTCGGTTGACATTCAAAAATAGCCCACACTGTTAAGAACACTTGTTTATCTTTTCAAATAACAAAATCTTTCACTGTTTGATGCAATTTAGTAAGACTGCGAGGAAGCAATGAGAATATCGCCCACTGAAAGAAAGACCACTGTCAAACAAGGAAATGGAGAAACAACTCAGGTTAAGGTCTAGTCCGGTGATTAACCCAGTTGGATGGAGAATCCATGGTCATTCAGTAGGTAGAGTCGCGCAAAGGAAACCAAACTGCTCGCGCCACATAGCGAGACCACCGCCCAACCAACGAGGAAGGTGAAACAAAGAAGCACCCCAGCCAATCGTGACCGACATCCCTGGGTGACTGTCTGAGGAAACAAAGAAGTTGCTGGCAATCAGTTGGGATGCAAAGAAAATAGGAAGGACGCCCCAGCGGTGATCACCTGCCTCTACTACACCAGGACCACCATGAGCTGGTCTGCCACTAGAACTTTAAGAATGTTGTTAAAGAAACGGGCAGCTGCCGCCCATGCCAGGCCTCTACTAGGCAAAGATTTATTCACCACAGCAACAGACCACCAAGTGTCTGATCAACGCAAATGTTCAGAAGAAGGCAGGAGGCGTGAGTTCTGCACCAGTATGCACCTGCCTCAGCCTCAGAAACATTGCAGGAGGGCTGGGCTCCAGTTCAGACCTGGCAGCCCGTCTTGACACAGCCACCTACCATC
The DNA here is from genome assembly GCF_019279795.1 of Protopterus annectens. Lineage (NCBI taxonomy): Eukaryota > Metazoa > Chordata > Ceratodontiformes > Protopteridae > Protopterus > Protopterus annectens. The sequence goes on from NC_056728.1 coordinate 1,207,007,038, forward strand.
AGGGAGGCGTCCGTGGTCACTGTGGCCTTGGGCATGGAGTGAGAGGCACTACGTGGAGATTGTGTGTCATCCACCAATTTAATCTGTTTGCAATTGGGGAAGTTGGCTTTGAACGTGTCAGTGAGACAAGAAAAGATGCCATTGGTGAGTGTGTAGCTACTGTAGAAGCCCCATGAAACCTGGCCAGGAAACAATGGTGATGGAGGCTGCCATGGAAACCCAACAGTTGTAGAACTGAGTGAGCCGTGACGTTTCTTTGAAAGGATTGGAATTAGTTGTTGCTTTTATCCTTAGAATTCTGTGCCTGAACAGCAGCCTGTAGTTTTTTTGTGTCCAAGATAAATCTCTATGAATTTGTTGACTGAGATGGGTGGAAATTGGATTGCCAGTTATGGTTATGCCTAGCCTTTGAGCAGCAAGGAGGAGTAAGCAGGGTTTATTCCCAGGAAGTTCATGGGGTGTTTGTCGCTGTTTGAAAAGGAAATGTTTGGAACTTGAAGCTTTGAAGAGCTGTGACAACCAAGCAAAGGCACTTTGTGAACACTCTAACAGAGAGTCCAAGGCGTACTCTGAACTGTAGTGAAGTTCTCACACAGAAAGGCAGAAATCTTCTGATACTGTTCACCTTGGTGGTAAAAGTATCTTAAAGATCTATAGAGTACATCTAATCATCTTTTTCCAAAATGGAGATAGATCAGCCAGACCATCCGAATTTTTGTACCTCACAAAACTTGTTCAACACTGAGATCCGAAATTGTATCTCTCTCAGTCCCTGGTTTTCATAACCAAAATAGTCTTATGCAGAATCCAGATCCTATCTGGTCTGAGGGACCATATTGATGATTCCTTCTAGGCAAGCTTTTCTATCTCTAGTGCCGCTCTTCCCTTGACTGGGTGGAAACACATCGGAAAGTGAATTTTCAGCTGGACGGACAAAGATCAAAGGGGAGCATGATAATCCCTGTGATCCCTTGCACCCAAGAATCAGATGGGTTAGCCACAAACAGAAGGGTGCTATGAGAAATGCCCCCGGTCCACCTCCAGAGAGGTTGGCCTGTGGAGCACTGTAGGATTGACCAGGAAAGAACTTTGGAACCTGCTTGCAGTCCCCTGCCCTGAAAGGAGCATTCGCTGTGAGTTGCCCCTCATGCCTCCCGGGGGAGAACCCGGCCCATGTGTCGTTTGAGTGACCCCTGAGATTTCGAACCACATCTTCCCACCCCTTTGGTTTTGGAGAAAGTACTGAGGGAAGAACAATCGACACTATGGTGTAAGAAAGGGTCTTACTGTCCTGTTCTACATTCACAGTGGGGCTTTTAACTTTGGGTATTCAAACAACGAGAGTGGGCCTAATGGGGTGGCAATAAGAAAGGAAGACTTAAAGGGTTACAACAAGCGTGCTGCGTACTCCCAGGTACGTCGCGCCTCAAGACTGCAGCGAACTCACAAAGCCTAGCTGCCCTGGATGCGGAGATACTCAGCCCATAGAGTAGCTGGATAGAGTCATAGGCCAGCTGAGAGTGGCCACTTTGTCACAAACTTCAAAACACACAGCATCAGCCAAGGTTTCAGAGAGGCTCAGAAACCAGATCCCTTTGAAGTTTGGTGAAATGTGCCATAATTCAGGGACCTGATAGCAAAGGTCACTGAAGCAGCAAAAGCCTCATCTCGTTCAGGGCCCGACTCTTTGTTAGGCAGATGGACAGTTCTGGTTTTCTTCTTCCGCGATCCTTTTGTTGCGGCAGCCTACCACCAAAGCATCCACAGTGGGAAGACACATTTGGACAATGGGGATTCGAAGTGGGGACAGATCTTATCTGGCCTCCGGGACAGCGATGTGGTATCAGGATCCTTCCAGCACGCCAACGATGCAATCGATGTGTTCATCTGCAGTGAGTAACCGAGGAGGTAGGGGCTGTGGCACGAAAGCCTGTAGGAATGCCAGATTCTCAGAGGGTCGATTAGAGGACTGCTAGCCGCCTTCGCTTGTGGGATTTCATGGATATCGCTAAGGATACCAGGAGGATGGACCAGGGATCCTTCCCCAATGAAATCTGTGGGAAACCGGTGAGGACTTTGTGAGTCCATGGCCTCTTACATGAACTTTTCGAGTGGACCCCTCAGCGGGAGAAGCTGGAGAAGACAGCAGGAAAAGAGGACTGAGTGGAATATGTCCCATGCCCTGCAACTGGAGTCCACTAGATGAGACCCCCAGGGAGAAACCAGTGCGAGGAGGGCGGAGCAGTACAGACAGTCCGTACCAGCAGCGAAAGCTTTCTCCATCAGTTGAAAGGTTGGGTCCATCTAAAAGAGAGTGTGTCTAGGGCAGGGGCCGCCCTCCTGCGGCCTGCCCGCCGCACCGGAGTCCCTGGATGGCTGTGGAAGCAGCAAGCTGCGTTTCTGTCACAGCTGACATCCTGAGTTGTGGTGCAAACTTTCGCCATGAAAACTCCACAGAGCTCCAAAGGGAAACCACAGGAAGGGGCAACAGACCAAAGAGCATCCGCTGGACTTCACAAAGGCAATGAAGGAGGAACAGAAGGGGGTCTTGGAGATGGTGATCACCTCCCAAGGAAAAAGATAGTTCTGAGGGGTGGAGTTACTCTGGCCAAGAGTGGCCTGGTTCACAAGACCTGCTCACATCATGTTTGGCGTTTCTGGTGGAGCCCACGAGACCAGGGAGAAACAGGCTCATCCACAGAAGAGGCAGACTCAGTGCTCATCTCATCTGATCAAGACCGGTGGACAACAACAAAAGCCGAGAAAGACTGAACTACCGGTTGTCTGCAATCAAGAAGTTACCAGTGCGCGCTTGTTCCACCGACAGGGATTGCCGGGCATGTCGGTGCTGGCGGAGTCGGTGCCGGGGTTGGAACCGCGCGGAGTTAACAATAAACGCTGGTTCGAAGATCTCGGAGCTATCGCTGTCAAGGCTCCAAAGCAATCTGGAATGGTCGGTGCCGATACAGTGGTATTGGTTCAACCGTAGGGTTTTTCCCCTGCCACACATAGAAGGTTGCAGGAGAGGACGGAGTCAAAATCACCAAAGGAGCCGGGCCCTGAGCCAAAGGTCTCAGGCAACCCAAAGCACTGGGCTGAACTGAGAGAGTCTGTAGCTGTCAGGTGAGTCCTGCCTGGGCACAAAAGGACGAAATGCAGAAACATCCATTTTCCTATGGCTTCAGAGGGTTGAGGACCAACCCAGAAACAGCCCTGAAAAGGGAGATCTGTAGTCCCCTGTAATCAGCTTTGTTTTTCTTTCCAACAAAAGCCTCATGAAAGTTCCCACATATATGGGTGGTTCAACAGATAAATGGAAGCCCCAAACAACAACACAGAGTGTGCATCAGAAGCGGCAGGTCAGTCCGCCAAACCACCCGCTAGTAAACCCCAGGATCACCTTTTTTTATCTGGCACACTAACAGAGGCACCAACAATGGAGGCCAAAGAGAGGACCAAGGTGTTGAGAGAGAAGGAGTAAGATTACCAACGATGGTAAAGAGAATACCCCGTGGTAGTGGGTAAAAATGTGAAAAACCCTGAGGGAAATTATGAACGCTAATGTGCAGGCAGAGACAATAGCCATCAACTTTTCCGACAGAAAAGTAATTTAAAGTAAATTAACAACAATTGACTCACTTTTAGTTTGGAAGAGAAGTAGCTTGATATGACCGGATATAATGTAACCAAAATCTGAGGTAACAGGAGAGGGGGATTGTGGGTAAGAGTTAGTTTCAAGAGTTTGAAGTTGACGGTTTGAAATGTCAAGCCTGTTTTAAGCTCGGAAACCGATACCCATGCGTAAGAAATGAAACGAGGATTACCAAGGTCAGATCAAATTATACAAATTAGACATGACACAAGTACAAATCACAATCAACTTGCAGAAACATAGAGTTACAAGAATAGGTGAAGGCAAACTAATCGTCTAAAAAGAAATCTAGAAAATTAAATTAACTCAAAGTAGTCTAACTAAGCCGGCAGAAATGTCAGAAAAAAACAGACATAGGAAGAGATCCAGTAGTTTTTGAATACCCTAAAAGACTGAAAGTTGTAAGAAATGTATATTTGTATAACAAGTTTTAGCATGTAAACCCAAGTTAATTATGTATGATTATGCTATGTATATAATTATTACTGGTTTATAAATAAGTGGGTATTTTATGCTTTTATTAAATTGATTGTAAATTCATACAGCGCCCTCTTTATGGACAATAATGCTGCTGCTAAGGAAGCGTCTGTTATGAGGTCCTGACTTCCGTTTGGTTTCCAGTTCAAGGCTGGAGGCTGTTAACCATGTCCACAGTGACAATATACATTTTGTGAGCATCCTAACAAATGGCAGTAAAGGCTACAGAAGCATGGTAACTGGAGAATACATACTGGTATGTGGAGGGATCATCATATCTACATTCAAGTGCCCCACAGTATTTGTTGGCATTCACAGCTACTAATTTGTCAAAGCGATTAACATATACCATCCAATTTACATTTTAAGATGTTAAATTCAACATATACATCACAGCTTGTACAATAGTCCTTGATAACACCTCAACATCCCACTTGCCCATATGTTGTGATGGTAAAGAAGGAGGATTTTGTGATGTTTGTAGTTACACTGGGGACTGGAAAGAAGAGTAGGCAGGGAGTGATCTGTAAGGTGAAACAGAAAAAGTAAGGCTCAGAATATCAGCATAAATTATATTGCAGAAGTACACCAGTAGCATAAAAATAAAACAGACATTAGTACTTCAGTAACATTGTGGCATATCATCAGGCATCCACATTTAAAATAGGCAGAGCAATGCCCAGTACATCGCTCACATGTACAATAAATATGCTAAGGCAGACCATCAATCCAAATGTTTTGTAATGAATGAATGAAGAGTCTTTCCTGTGCAACATGACACACTTTACTAACACTGCACAGTATACTGGGTTCACCATGTACTTGCATCTGTATATGTAGTACAGATTACATTTTAATGTGATACTTTACACAGGAACAGCTGTAGAACTTAGACTTAAACATAACCAATATGCAAATCTTGCATACAAATGGACCCAAAACTGACAATGGACAACACAGCTATGAAACATATAATTAAACATAAAACATATGCTTTTGATCCTTATGGCTGTTTTACATATTGATTCTAAGACTGATTAATATGAACATTGTGGAAGTCCATTGTTTTGTAATGTCGACTTCCGCCACTAGGGGAAGAAAAACCACAGTAAGTGACAAAAAAGCCACAACCCATAAAGCCTCATCTTCTATGAGAGGTGGGAAGTATTCAGACAGTGCTCACACTGATGATTAAGGGTCTTTTTCCTGGATCAGACTAAAATAGTCATGCATACAAGACTACCCAACATCCGTTCAATTAGGTGAGCCTAATTAATTAATTTCCAAAACTGACATAAAGCATATATTCTTTTTCATCCACATTTATTAAGTGCATTGAACTTCTTCAGAATAAATTACATCAACTCAGTGTTTCTTAAGTAGTATTGTCACAGGAAATGATGTCATTAATATGTAAACGATATAGTATTTGTCTTACTTATTTGTTGCCCTGGCGAGACATGCTATGACATGTAGAGATTTCAAAAAGTTTGAATTTTTCATTTTAGATGTAGTAAAGAAAGGATTAATGGCAGGGGATCTTAACAATATTTTAGAGTGTAGAGAAACTTTGTGGCAGCTGGTGTTTGGAGCTGATACAACACCAGGGCTAAACGAAGTAATTAACTTAAAATGTTTTCTTATGTATAGATAGAAAGGACAAAGCATATTAGTCATTGGACTTTGTAATTAAGGTTTACAAGTATTTATTATTTATGATATTAAGATCTAATATATATTTGATAAAAGAACATTTTGTATAAATTTTGTATTGGATTTGAAAACAACAAATAAGTAAGACAAATACTATATCGTTTACATATTAATGACATCATTTCCTGTGACAATACTACTTAAGAAACACTGAGTTGATGTAATTTATTCTGAAGAAGTTCACGGCAATAAATGTGGATGAAAGCGCTAAAAAGAATTATTTGGAAGTGTCTCTTTTGCAGCTGGTTTGTGTTTTTCAGCCTGGTTCGACGTATTTACAGTTTGGTTTGGTCTACGTGTTTGAGTGTTTTTTTGTTAATACTCTCCTCTGTTTGAATAATTGGGAAAGAAAACTGGCAATTCAATGGCTTGGTTGATGGACATTTCAAAGATCACATTAGGCAGAAATGATGGATTAGTTCTCAGAGACACTCTATCTCTATGAAAAATCAAGTATGGACTCTTGATACATAAAGCTTGAAGTTCAGAAATACGTCTAGCAGAAGTAATATTGACCAAAAACAAGATTTTTCATGACAAATACTTGAGGTTGCAAGAAAAGGCTGGTTCAAAAGGTGCCATTGTCAGAGCTTGTAGAACTAATGATAAATCCCATGGTTGAATAGGTTCTTTAAAAGGTGGCTTTAGATGATTCACACCTTTTATGAAGGTCTTGCACAATTTATGGGACATAAGAGAGGAATCTTGGACACCCTCATGAAAATTAGAAATTGCAGCCAAATGAACTCTAATGGTAGAGGCCGATAGACCCGACTGAAACAGGTCGGCCAGATAGTCTAGTATTATCGACACCGGTGCTGAAAAGGGGTCGACTTGTTTATCTTTCAGCCAACAGGTAAATCTTTTCCACTTGCTCAGATAAGTAATTCTAGTGGAAGACTTATGAGAAGCAATGAGAATATCACGTACTGGTAAAGAAAGATCATTCTGCCTGGCAATCAAGGGAATTGGAGTAGGCAAGCCATTAACTTCAGGCTGTTCAGGTTGGGATGAATCAGGTTCTGTAGGTGTGAGATCAACTCCGGGGTTGGATGGAGAATCCATGGTCGATCTAGTAGGTGAGGCCAAAGGAAGGGGAACCAAATCTGTCAAGGCCAATATGGTGCTATGAGGATCACCTTGCTCTTCAACTGCCGGGCTTTCTTCAGAAACTGGGGAATGAGGGGAAAGGGTGGAAATGTGTAAAGAAGACCCGAGGGCCAATCGTGGACTAGAGCATCCCTGGGTGACTGTCCCGGAGGGGAAATCAGGGCGAAGTAGTTGCTGCACTTGTAGTTGGTCGGGGATGCAAAGAGGTCATAGCAAGGACGGCCCCAGCGGTGGACGATCTCTGCCTCTATCAAGGGACTCAGGGACCACTCATGAGCTTGCAAAATGCACCTGCTCAGTCTGTCTGCTATCACGTTGGAACTCCCAGAATGTGCGTTGCTAGAAGAAAACGGTTGGTAGCCATTGCCCATTGCCATATCCTCATGGCCTCTCGACAAAGGGGGTAAGATTTGGTTCCACCTTGCTTGTTGCTGTACCAGACCACCGCCATGTTGTCTGATTGAATCGCAATTGTTCCAGAAGGCAGCAGGAGATGGAATGCTTGCAACGCCAGAAGCACCGCCCTCAGCTCTAGAACATTTATATGAGGATGGGCTCCAGTTCAGACCAAGTCTGTCCCTGACATAGCCACCCACCACATCAGGGAGGCGTCCGTGGTCACTGTGGCCTTGGGTTGCTGGGAGGAGAAGAGGCAAGACCATTGTGAGAGATTGTGTGTCATCCACCAATTTAAATCCTGTTTGCACCTGTGGGTTACTGGAATCATGGCTGAAAGAGGATGCTGAAAAGGATACCATTGGGTGAGCAGTAGCCATTGTAGAAGCCCCATGTGAAACCTGGCCAGGGAAACAATGGTGATGGAGGCTGCCATGGAACCCAACAGCTGTAGAACTGAGTGAGCCGTGGATTTTTCCTTTGAAAGGATTGGAATTAGTTGTTGCTTTATCCTTAGAATTCTGTGCTCTGGAATAGCAGCTCTGTAGTTTTTTGTGTCCAAGATAACCCCTATGAATTCTGTTGACTGAGATGGGGTGAGACTGGATTTCTGCCAGTTTATGGTTATGCCTAGCCTTTGAGCAGCAAGGAGAGAGTATGCCAGGGCTTATTCCAGTAGATGTCTGGTGGGGGTGGAAATGAGCCAGTTGTTTAGGTATGAAAATGCCTGGAATCCTTGAAGTCGCAAGTGAGCTGTGACAACTGCCATGCACTTTGTGAACACTCTGGGGGCTGTAGAGAGTCCGAAGGGCAGTACTCTGAACTGGTAGTGACTGGCTCCCACACAGAAAGGCAGAAATCTTCTTGATGGCCTGTTCACCTTTATGTGGTAGTATGCATCTTGAAGATCTATAGAGCACATCCAATCATCTTTTTCCAAAAATGGGAGGATAGACTGTATTGTGACCATCCGGAATTTTTGTACTCTCACAAACTTGTTCAATACACTGAGATCCAAAATTGGTCTCCAGTCCCTGGTTTTCTTTGGCACCAAAAATAGTCTTGAGTAGAATCCAGATCCTATCTGGTCTGGAGGGACTATTTGGATGACTTTCTTTCTTAGCAGCTTTTCTATCTCTAGTGCTGCTTCTTCCCTTTGACTGGGTGGAACATCGGGAAGATTTTTTGAAGGGACGGGACAAAGATCAAAGGGGATATGATAACCTCTGGTTATGATCCTTTGTACCCAAGAATCAGTGGTGATGGTTAGCCAAACAGAAGGGTACAAGGAGAAACGTCCCCCAACCACCTCCAGAGGAAAGGGGTTGGGCCGCTCTTCAGGAGCACTGGTAGGATTGACCAGGGAAAGAATCCCTGGAACCCAGTTTATGCAGTCCCCCTCTGCCCTGAAAGGAGCATCTTCGCTGTGAGTTGCCCCCTATGCCTCTGGGGGAGAACTCGGCCTATGTGTCACGGAAAGGACCCTGAGATTTCTTGAACCATATCTTCCCACTCTTTTGGTTTTGGGAGAAAGCACGTTGAGGGGAAGAATAACGGACATCTATGGCAGAAAGGGTCTTACTGTCCTGTTCACATCTGGCCAGTGTGCTTTTAACTTTGGGCCCAAACAACGAGGAGGGCTCAATGGGGGCATTAAGAAAAGAAGACTTAAAGGGTTCCATGAAGTTGCACAAGTGCATCCAGGCATGTCGTCTCAAGACCACAGCTGAACCCGCTGCTCTAGCTGCTCCTTCTGATGCGTGAGATATCAGTCGCATAGAGGAGTTGGATATAGAGTCAATGGTGCCCAGCTGAGAGGCCACTTTGTCACAAACCTCAAAATACACAGCATCAGCCAAGGTTTCAGAGAGCTCAGAAACCAGATCCCTTTGAAGCCTGGTGAAATGTGCCATATAATTCAGGGACCTGATAGCAAAGGTCACTGAAGCAAAGGTGTGCTTCCCTATCCTGTCCAGGGCCCGGGACTCTTTGTTAGGCAGATGGACAGTCTGGCTTTCTTCTTCTGCCAGATCCTTTTTTGTTGCAGCCTCCACCACCAAAGCATCCACAGGAAGACATTTGGACCAATGGGGATCTGAAGCAGGAGGGGACAAGATCTTATCTGGCCTCCGGGGAATAGCTTTGATGGTATCAGGATCCTTCCAAGCATGCTGCACGATGCACCGGACAAGTTCATCGGCAGGTGGAGTAACCCAGGAGGTAGGGGGCCAGGCACGAAAGGCCTGCAGGAACACAGATTCCTCAGAGGTCAGATTAGAGGACTGCCAGTCACTTCTCTGTTTCAGGATTTCGAGGATATCACCAAAGGATACCTCAGAGGATGACCGAGGGGATCCTTCCCCCTCATCGAAATCTGTGTCTTCGGTGAGGGACTCCTCTGTGGAGTCCATGTGCTTCCTCTTACATGAACTTTTCGGGTGGACCTCCTCAGCGGGGGAAGCTGGATAAGACAGCAGAAAAGAGGATTCCTGAGGGAATATGTCCTGCGGCCCTTGCACCCGGAGTCCGCTAGATGAGACTTGTGGAACCAGTGTACCAGAGGAGGGCGGAGGTATAGACAGTCCGGTATCACCAGCAGCAGCGAAAGCTTTCTCCATCAGTTGGAAGGCTGGTCCACTCAAAGAGGAGTGTATGTCTAGGGCAGGGGTCACCCCTCCCCTAAGTGGCTCAGCCTGCCGACCCGGAGTCCCTGGATGGCTGTGAAGCAGCAAGCTATGCTTGTCACAGCTGACATCCTGAGTTGTAGCAAAACTTTTCTGCCATGAAGGCAACTCCATAGAGCTCCATAAAGGGAACCACAGAAGGGGAAGACTGTGCTATATCCATGGACTTCAAAGGCAATGAAGGAGGAGAATAAGAAGGGGGTCTTTGGAGATGGGTGATCACCTCCCAAGGAAAGATAGTTCCTGAGGGGTGAGTTACCTCTGGCCAAGAGTACCTGGTCCACAAGACGCAACACATCATGTTTGGAAAGGCTTCTGGTGGAGCTCACGGAGACTGAGGGAGAAACAGGCCTGTCCACAGAAGAGGCAGACTCGGTGCCCATCTCATCTGACCGCACCGAGGACAACGGTGCCGAGAAAGACTGAACTATGGTTGTCTGCACCGAAGAAGTCATCAGTGCCGAGGTCATTGTCTGCACCAACACAGGGATCGCTGCCGAAGTAGTTGTCAGTGCCGAAGTGGGAGTCGGTGCCGAAGCTGGAACCGACAAAAGTGGAGTCAACAATAAACGCCTCGGTTCCGAGGAAGATCTCGGAGCCAACGCAGTCAAGGTCTGCACCAACTGAATGGTCGGTGCCGATACAGTGGTAATGGTCTGAACCGAGGAGCCCCTCGGTGCCAATATATAGAAAGTTGCAGGAGAGGACGGAGCCAAAATCACTAAAGGAGCTGAAGGCCTTGGTGCCAAAGGTCTAGGCACCGAAAGCACTGGGGCTGAACTGAGAGAGCTCCAGAGCCAAGGTTGGTGAGAGTCCCCAGCCGGGGGTGAAGGCAAGGATTTAGCCTAAGTAGAAACATCCATTTTCTTATGGGCTTTAGGAGGGGTTGAGACCTCCGACCCAGAAATAGCCTCTGAAAAGGGAGATTTTAGAAGTCCCCTCAGTATCAGCTTGTTTTTTCTTTCCAACAAAGTTCTATTAGAAAAGTTCCCACATATAGTATAGGGTGGTTCAACAGATAAATGGGAAGCTCCCAAACAATAAACACACAAAGAGTGTGCATCAGAAGTAGGCAGTTTGTGTCCACAATCAGAACACCGCTTAAACCCCAGACTACCTTTTTTATCTGCCATATTAATTAATAGAAAAGTACCAACAATGGTACAAGAGAGTACCCGAAGGTATGAGAGAGAAAAGGGAAAAAGATTACCAACGATGGTAAAGAGAGAATACCTCGTGGTAGTAAGTAAAAAACAGAAAAACCTGAGGAAATTATGAACGCTAAATGTGATAGGGCAAGAGACAATAAAATATCAACTTTTCTGACAGAAAAGTAATTTGTAAAGCAATTAAATAACAATTGACTGTACTTAGCTCAAGAGAAGTAGCTTGACATGACCGGATGACAATGCAGCAAATGAAATCTGAGATAACAGGGAGAGGGGGGTTGTGGGTAAGAGTTTAGCTCAAGAGTTTGAAGCTGACACAAGCTTGGAAAATGGCCGGCTCGTTTCCAAGCTCGGAACCAATACCCATGCGTAAGGAATGAATGAGGATTAACAATATCAGATCACATTATACAACTAGACATGACACAAGGCTAAGTCACATGTACAATCAACTTGCAGAAATATAGAGTTACAAGAACAGATAGAAGTGCAGCAGTCTTAACTGCTCCAAAAAGAAATCCAGAAAAAATTAAAATCAACTCAAAGTAGTCCAACTAGTTTCTAAGTGTGAGAGAAATGTCAGAAAAAAACAGACATAGGAAGAGATCTTGTAGTTTCTTTAAATACCCTAAAAGACTGAAAAGTTGTGTGTTTTGTAAAATGTGACATTTTTTTGCATAACTAGCTCTTAGCATGTAACCCAAGTTAATTATGCATATGATTATGTGCTTATGTGCATATAATTATTACTGGCTTATAAATATAACAGTATCTTATGCTTATTAAATGGGGGTTGTAATTCATAATAGCGTCTCTTTATGACAATAATGCTGTTGCCAAGGGGAAGTGTCTGTTATGAGGTCTCTGACTTTTCAGTTTGGTTTCCACAATAAAGTCCACATGGAGGCTGTTAACCATGTCCACAGTGACAATACATTTTGTGAGCATCCTAACCAACAGGTAAAGGTTACAGTAAGCATGGCACTGGAGTCATTACTGGTGGCTATGAGGATCATCATATCTACATTCAAGTGCCCCACAGTATTTGTTGGCATTCACAGCTACTAATTTGTCAAAGCGATTAACATATACCATCCAATTTAGATGATGGTAAATTCAACATATACATCACAGCTTGTACAATAGTCCTTGATAACACCTCAACGTCCCACTTGCCCATATGTTGTGATGGTAAAGAAGGAGGATTTTGTGATGTAGTTACACTGGGGACTGGAAAGATGAGTAGGCAGGGAGTGATCTGTAAGGTGAAACAGAAAAAGTAAGACTCAGAATGTCAGCATAAATTATATTGCAGAAGTACACCAGTAGCATAAAAATAAAACAGACATTAGTACTTCAGTAACATTGTGGCATATCATCAGGCATCCACATTTAAAATAGGCAGAGCAATGCACAGTACATCGCTCACATGTACAATAAATATGCTAAGGCAGACCATCAATCCAAATGTTTTGTAATGAATGAATGAAGAGTCTTTCCAGTGCAACATGACACACTTTACTAACACTGCACAGTATACTGGGTTCACCATGTACTTGCATCTGTATATGTAGTACAGATTACATTTTAATGTGATACTTTACACAGGAACAGCTGTAGAACTTTGACTTAAACATAACGAATATGCAAATCTTGCATAAAAATGGACCCAAAACTGAAAGTGGACAACACAGCTGTGAAACATATAATTAAACATAAAACATATGCTTTTGATCCTTATGGCTGTTTTACATACTGATTCTAAGACTGATTAATACTAACGTTGTGGAAGTCCATTGTTTTGTAATGTCGACTTCCGCCACTGGGGAAGTAAAACCACAGTAAGTGACAAAAAAGCCACAACCCATAAAGCCTCATCTTCTATGAGAAATGGGAAGTATTCAGACAGTGCTCACACTGATGATTAAGGGTCTTTTTCCTGGATCAGACTAAAATAGTCATGCATACAAGACTACCCAACATCCGTTCAATTAGGTGATCCTAATTAATTAATTTCCAAAACTGACACTGCAGTGCAGCATAAGCAGGGAGCAGTTCTGAGTATGCCATCCTTTGGCTGAGATGTTAAATAGAGGCTCCATCTGCTTGAGTTGATAGTAGCTCTGGGGGTATAAAACATCCCATGCCACCTATCAAAAAGTGTAGGCAGTCCTATATGTTATACAAATGGTTACATTATTTACAAATATACAAAATAAATTATGAACATATTCACAACAACAAAAAAAACAGACATACATCTTAACAAAATGCCAAGTCATATACCTATCGACCCCCACTCCTTTTTCAATAACCACCACTTAATTTTTCTCACTATATTTGGGATAACCCAAATACCATTTAACATAACTTCGTTCAATCTTTGATTCCAAATAACTCAAAAATACTGAATATTTTCTTGTCTAATCTTTTGACATATTTTTTATCTAAACCTTCATAAAATATATATTCAAACATATCCATATTTAATTGTTTAGAATCTTCAAATTTATTCAAAATGTTCTTCTCTATTAATGTTTCCCACAACCTTTGAACTCTTTCACAGTTTAAAAAATATGATTTGTGGTTTCTAATTCCTCACAATAAAGACATACCCTTTCAATTATTTTATATGGCATATTTGCCTTTAATAGTAGCGTATTAATTTGTAGTCTCCACAAAAAGTCTTGACATTCTTCATTTTTCATAACTCAAACATTCCTTAGCTTTATAGCTCTAATTTTTGTTCTAAGTTACTCCATGGATTAACATAATAATATTTTATCATTATATTTTATACCATATTACCTTGTTATTTGCTGCTTTGTCTTTGTTTAATTTCCACATTTTATTTATTTTTTTATAAATTCTTACTTTTTCGTTCCTCTGTTCTCTTTCTCTTTTATTTGATCTTATTAAATCCCATTCTCTATAATACTTTCCTTAAACAATTTTCTTATATAAACACTCTCATCTCCATTAAGCCATTCTAACAATCTAAATAAATTCAAAGATGCACCATAAACTACTGGATTTAATAATCCCAAGCCTCTTGCATCCTTATATATATACAATACTCCTCTCTTGACTGGGTTCAGCCTAGAACCCCAAATAAATCTAAATATTAATTCACTAATTTGTTTTTCTATTTCTTTAGGTATCGTTTATATACTTGTCATATAGGCTATTCTTCCCATCCATATAAAGTTAATTAACTGAATGTTTTTATTATAAGATAATATATATTTATCCATATAATACTCAACTCTCTCAGTTCCTGTAACATTTTTATCCATTGTTCATTAACAACTATGTACACTTATTAAAGTATACTCAAATGATCAACTAAAGATGGACCCCTGCCCTAAAAAAAAATATATATACATATAGACAGATAGACAGAAAGACAGATAGATAGATATGAGTTTACTATATTGTAATAACTTTCTCCTTTTCAGTAAAGTGCCTATTGTATATTGTACTTTCTTTATTGTCTCTAGATATTTCTGTTAAATCCTATGTAAAACCGACACTGTACCTGTAATGTTGTTCTTGTTTTATTGGAGCTTTTCTCCTTGGGCCTCCGCTGAAAATGGGCTCACACCCAGATGGACTATCCTGGTCAACAAATGTAAAATAAATAAAATAAAATACAATTTGGTCCAAAAGTATATCCTAATACTGAAATTCCACCCATCCCACACTTAATTTCTTTTATTACTGCTCCAAATCCAAATTCCTTATTTTTATTGCTATTTAAACACATTTCTAAACTTTGCAAACAGCCATTTGTTCTAACAATTATTCGTTCCATTATTTTACTATTCTTAGTTACAAGAATCATATCATTTGCTTATGCTATACTAACTGGATATTCAATACCTTCATTTTGTATAAACTTTGCCTTCATCATATCTTCATTTATACTTGTCACTACACAGTTGATAACCATAGCAAATAAAACACTACAAATAGGACATCCTTGTTTCAATCCTCTATTCATCTTTATTTCCTCACTTAACCATCCATTAATGAATACTTTAATATTACTGTTCTTATATACTAATTGAATTACTTTCTGTATTTTTCCACTTAAATTATAATTTTTTAAAATTCCTCATAATACTTCATGGGCTATTGTATCAAAAGCCTTATTTATATCACCTATCAAAGTTTTCCTTTGTTTCCATGTCTTATATTATCTACTATTTTTCTGACAATCATTAGTATCTCCTGACATCCTCTCCCTTTAATACCATATACACCAGCCTCTACCACTTTATCTTATTTTCTATTTGTGTTTGTAAACTATTCAAAAAAATCTTGTAATCTATATTACGTAAAACCACTGGTCTCCAATGTATTATTTCCTTCTTTTCTCCTTTTTTCCCATATAAATTTCATTACACTATTACATATTTGCATGTATTGAATACTATCTTGTAACCATTCGATACACATACATCTTTCTTTTTTCCAAAACTCCTTATTCTTATACATTAAATAACCTATACCGTCCGGACCTGCTACTGAATCAGTATTAACTTTCTTCCTTACTAAATCCAATTCTGTATTAGTAATCTGTTTATTTATATCCTTATTCATGCTTTCATTAAACTGCTTAACATTACATTTATCTAACTTTAACTCTTGTTTTCTTACTGACTTTTTAACAAATTGCACTATTTTGTCTTTCGGCTTTTCCCGGTTAGGGGTCGCCACAGCGGAACTCCGGTGAAGACGAAAACGTTGTATTTGGTGGCGTTAGCATTTTCTGCGTGTATTCTGCTGACTACGTTGTGTGTTTGTTGGAATAAACCTGAGGTTCGACCTGGACTGGGATTTATTTGTGCTAGTGTGGTGGACCTTTTCGTTTACAAGTTTTCTTTTCCACTACTGGTTGGCATTTTACTTTATTAGTTATGGATATTCAACCCAGCGCAGATTCCGGTTCCAGGGGCTCCGAAACAGGGGAACTTCGTAAGCTGATTGGGCAGTTGACACAGCTTGTCGAACTGTTAACGCCCATCAGCAAATCCATGGCCACGATGCTTTCGGCGTCTATACCAGCAAACCAGGAAGTAATAAATGAGTGTGGTGGAGCGAGAAAGAAAGTTAACAAGGATCCTTTATCTTTACTAGTGACTCCGGAGGAGGTTTTAAGAGAGAACTGTAGCTTCGATGGTTTTCCACACATCACCTTAAACGATGCAGATGATGTGCATGATGAGGAAAATAGACCAAGAAGGCAAAGAAGTCGTAATCGAAGACTGTCGGGGACTGACAGGATTAACACAGGTACTCAAATGCGAGTAACAGACATTTTGAATGTTCAATATGATTTTAACAGGCAGCGTGTTAACGCTAATTATTCAGCCTCCTACAAAGCTATGTTAAGCGATTTAGACTTCTTTTTATTTAAGTACAAAACCTTGGATATGGACAATAGTTATTTGAAACATTGCTTGTCACTTAAAATAGTCCCTAAGGGACTCAGAGTGTGTAAATACCCTAACAAGGTTGTTGAAGGGTCAGTCTTATATGAAGAACTTATTAATATATTTGACAATTGTGGTTTTCAAATCGTGAAAGCTGTTATTAGGAATAATGAGGCAGAAATGTTAAAACTGCGAGTTGATATAGACAATATAAACAAAGCTATATTAACTGATCTTATGTACACTGTTGACTGTGAGAGAGACAAGTATCATAAACTGTTGAAGAATATTGAGTTCAAATGCCATGAAGTATTGGATAGGAAAATGGGTAAGATTAATAGGGATATGAAGGAATATGCTGACAAAATACATTACCCTAAACCTAAAACTTCCCACAGGAGGGGTTATGGTAATTGGTCTAAAGAAAACACTGAAATGGCATCAGAAGGGGCTGACAATTGTGACACACACCCTGATAGTAATACATTTCCTCAGCTTAGAAGATCTGAAAGGCTGATGGAAAAGGAAAGGGTAGCCTACAATTCAAAAAACTTCATGGGGAGGGGGTGGCAACCACATGGAAGGAACGAGAGGGTGTGGAACTGACCCCAAATATTACAATGAATAACAACAAATGGACTTATAAGGACTATCATATTTTTAATTATTCAGGTGTAATTGTGAACAAAACTCACTTTGACTTGTTTTCAAAAGGTTTTACATTCATACCCAGACAGAAAACTGATATTTTTAAGCTTTTAGTGGACATTAAACTTTTTATTAGGAAGGAAAATTTACAATTGTTTTTTAAAGGTAAGCCTATTGATACCAAAGGAATAGATTTTAAGCGCAAGAGTATATTTAATCCCCCCATTCATCCTCAATTAAGGAATTTTGAATTAAAAGTGGAAAGTGAGATTAGGTCTGCCTTAGAACAAGAGCAGGTACATCCTAATCTAACAGGTGAAGAATATATTACACTAAGAGAGATCAGTCAAAATCAGAACATAAGAGTTATGAAACCGGATAAGGGTGGGGGAACTGTAATTATGGATACAATACAGTACGATGATAAGATGATGGAAATTTTAAATAATACTGATAAGTATTCAAGGGCATCTATTAATGAAATAAACATTGCTTATCAAAAAATCCAAGTTATATTACACGATTTGTTTTTGGATGGTTCTATTAACTGGGAGACTTATCAATACCTAAGGGTGGATAAACCTAAAGTTCCTTGTATTTTGGGAATACCCAAAGTACATAAGGATGATATCAACCCACCCTTGAGACCAAGAGTATCTGCTGAAGGCCCTGTGACTGCACCTCTGGCGAAGTATGTTGATCAAAAGGTAAAGTGTGTCCTGGATGGTCACACCCACATTTTAAAAGATTCATGGGATTTCCTTAGGAAATTGGAACCTGAGTTGTTTGATGAAAAATTGGCATTTGGAACTATGGACATAGTGGACTTATTCACATGTATTCCACACGATGTGGGGATGACATGGTTTGAAGAAATGTTAGTGACAAGTAAGAAGATTGACCAGAAAGATTTTAGAAATAGTTTGATTTTGATGGAAATAGTTTTGAAAAATAATTTTATCTATTTCCAAGGGGAATACTTCAAACAGGAGAAAGGGGTGGCAATGGGTGCACAATGTGCACCTACGTATGCCAATATCATCATGGCATACTGGGAGAACAAATATTTGACAAATTCACCCTACAGGGATGGATGGGTTTTATATTGTGGATTCCTAGACGATCTATGTTTCCTTTGGAATGACAAATATGAAAGTTTCAACCAACCAGAGAGTTATGTGAATGAAACTACTGATTTTTTGAAATTCACTAATAATTTTAATGAAGATGAATTACAATATTTGGACGTCCATATTGAGAAGAAAAATGGTAAATTTGCTTCTGAGGTTTACAGGAAGGATACCTTTTCCAACTCTTACCTACATTACACTAGCTGTCACCCTCCACACCAAAAGAAGAGCGTTGTCAAAGGCCAGTTAGTACGTTTAAGTAGAATGACATCAGAAGATGACAATTTTCTTCAAGGAGCTGACTTTTAAGGGCCTGTTCATCAACAGGGGGTATCCGCAAGAGTTTTTTAATGAAATACTGGATGAAGTAAAAGAGAAACAAAAGGATTTATTTGCACCTATTTTAGGGCAAGGGCAAATTCAGCCAATAATTATCCAGGAAAAGAAACCTTGTGATCAATATGAATCAGGACTTATTACCACTTATGGAGGTCAGTCGGGTCTCATCAAAAAAATTTTCAATAGGGAATGGAACAATTTTTCTAAAGTGTCTGATTTGGGTCACATTTTTGAAAAAGATTTAGTTTATACATACCAGAAGGGTAATACTATTAAAAATATTTTAGAAAAAGGTTTTAATTATAAAAAAAAAAACAGTCAAAAAATAGGATTACACAAATGTGGTAGGTGCAACTATTGCAAGTATTTGACATGTGGCAATCAATTTTACTTGCAGGCAAGGGGGAAAAAACTTTACTTGAATAATTTTGCAAACTGCGACACTAAAGGGATTATTTATATCTCTTTATGTAAGGAATGTAACTCCTTTTACATTGGTAAAAGTGAAAGGAAGCTGAGACAAAGAATCTATGAGCATTTATACGACATCAGGGTTAAAAAAGAAACAAACGCCTTATATAAACATACCCTGGGTTGTAAGAACTCTAGCTTTAGATTCTTTGTCCTTGAAGTTGTACCAACTAATCCTAGGGGAGGTATGTGGGAAACTCTCATTGAATATAGAGAGCTTTACTGGCAAATTGTACTTGATGCAAGTAGGAATTTTGGCCTTAATGAGTTTGTGTCCCTGGTACCAGTCCTTAAATTAAGGGCAGCCAAATTATAATAGTTTTTGAGGTAGTGTATACATATCAATACAATATTAACAATTTTACAATTTTGTCTCCTACCATCAGTATTTTATTGCTTTAACAAAAATTAATCAGTTAGGTCTGTTTTATAATAAATGTTCATTTTCTTTCCTTTTAGTGAGATTTTAGATGTCATACTATTTTTTTACCACATGATGGGGCAATACCTTTTGTCAAAGTGAATTTTTTGAATTAACTAAGGTTTTAATATTAGGGTTCAACACATGTTTTTATAGTAATTTTATAACAAATTGTTTATTGAAGATGTTTTAAAATACAAGCTCATTTGTTTTTCAAGATATATATATATATATATATATATATATATATATATATATATATATTTTTTTTTTTTCATTTTTAGAACAAGTTTTTTATGGATAATGTTTGTAATTAACACATGAAGTTTTTAATTAATGCAATTTAGCAATGGGTCCTATGTGATTGGTTGTTCTTTTTTAAAAAATAAGGGTGGATGATATTTAAGCACTAAGCACTTTATTCATGATGTATTTATGATAAAGTTGAAGATGAAAACGTTGTATTTGGTGGCGTTAGCATTTTCTGCGTATATTCTGTTGACTACGTTGTGTGTTTGTTGGAATAAACCTGAGGTTCGACCTGGACTGGGATTTATTTGTGCTAGTGTGGTGGACTTTTTCGTTTACAAGTTTTCTTTTCCACTACTGGTTGGCATTTTACTTTATTAGTTATGGATATTCAACCCAGCGCAGATTCCGGTTCCAGGGGCTCAAACAGGGGAACTTCAAGCTGATTGGGCAGTTGACACAGCTTGTCGAACTGTTAATGCCCATCAGCAAATCTACGGCCACGACGATTTCAGCGTCTATACCAGCAAACCAGGAAATAATAAATGAGTGTGGTGGAGCGAGAAAGAAAGTTAACAAGGATCCTTTACCTTTACCAGTGACTCCGGAGGAGGTTTTAAGAGAGAACTGTAGCTTCGATGGTTTTCCACACATCACCTTAAACGATGCAGATGATGTGCATGATGAGGAAAATAGACCAAGAAGGCAAAGAAGTCGTACTCAAAGACTGTCGGGGGCTGACAGGATTAACACAGGTACTCAAATGTGAGTAACAGACATTTTGAATGTTCAATACGATTTTAACAGGCAGCGTGTTAACGCTAATTATTCAGCCTCCTACAAAGCTATGTTAAGCGATTTAGACTTCTTTTTATTTAAATACAAAACCTTGGATATGGACAATAGTTATTTGAAACATTGCTTGTCACTTAAAATAGTCCCTAAGGGACTCAGAGTGTGTAAATACCCTAGCAATGTTGTTGAAGGGTCAGTCTTTTATGAAGAACTTATTAATATATTTGACAATTGTGGTTTTCAAATCATGAACGCTATTATTAGGAATAATGAGGCAGAAATGTTAAAACTGCGAGTTGATATAGACAATATAAACAAAGCTATATTAAGTGATCTTATGTACACTGTTGACTGTGAGAGAGACAAGTATCATAAACTGTTGAAGAATATTGAGTTCAAATGCCATGAAGTATTGGATAGGAAAATGGGTAAGATTAATAGGGATATGAAGAAATATGCTGACAAAATACATTACCCTTAAACCTAAAACTTCCCACAGGAGGGGTTATGGTAATTGGTCTAAAGAAAACACTGAAATGGCATCAGAAGGGGCTGACAATTGTGACACACACCCTGATAGTAATACATTTCCTCAGCTTAGAAGATCTGAAAGGCTGATGGAAAAGGAAAGGGTAGCCTACAATTCAAAAAACTTCATGGGGAGGGGGTGGCAACCACATGGAAGGAACGAGAGGGTGTGGAACTGACCCCAAATATTACAATGAATAACAACAAATGGACTTATAAGGACTATCATATTTTTAATTATTCAGGTGTAATTGTGAACAAAACTCACTTTGACTTGTTTTCAAAAGGTTTTACATTCATACCCAGACAGAAAAATGATACTTTTAAGCTTTTAGTGGACATTAAACTTTTTATTAGGAAGAAAAATTTACAATTGTTTTTTAAAGGTAAGCCTATTGATACCAAAGGAATAGATTTTAAGCGCAAGAGTATATTTAATCCCCCCATTCATCCTCAATTAAGGAATTTTGAATTAAAAGTGGAAAGTGAGATTAGGGCTGCCTTAGAACAAGAGCAGGTACATCCTAATCTAACAGGTGAAGAATATATTACACTAAGAGAGATCAGTCAAAATCAGAACATAAGAGTTATGAAACCGGATAAGGGTGGGGGAACTGTAATTATGGATACAATACAGTACGATGGCAAGATGATGGAAATTTTAAATAATACTGATAAGTATTCAAGGGCATCTATTAATGAAATAAACATTGCTTATCAAAAAATCCAAGTTATATTACACAATTTGTTTTTGGATGGTTCTATTAACTGGGAGACTTATCAATACCTAAGGGTGGATAAACCTAAAGTTCCTTGTATTTTTGGAATACCCAAAGTACATAAGGATGATATCAACCCACCATTGAGACCAATAGTATCTGCTGAAGGCTCTGTGACTGCACCTCTGGTGAAGTATGTTGATCAAAAGGTAAAGTGTGTCCTGGATGGTCACACCCACATTTTAAAAGATTCATGGGATTTCCTTAGGAAATTGGAACCTGGGTTGTTTGATGAAAAATTGGCATTTGCAACTATGGACGTAGTGGACTTATTCACATGTATTCCACACGATGTGGGGATGACATGGTTTGAAGAAATGTTAGTGACAAGTAAGAAGATTGACCAGAAAGATTTTAGAAATAGTTTGATTTTGATGGAAATAGTTTTGAAAAATAATTTTATCTATTTCCAAGGGGAATACTTCAAACAGGAGAAAGGGGTGGCAATGGGTGCACAATGTGCACCTACGTATGCCAATATCATCATGGCATACTGGGAGAACAAATATTTGACAAATTCACCCTATAGGGACGGATGGGTTTTATATTGTAGATTCCTAGACGATCTCTGTTTCCTTTGGAATGACAAATATGAAAGTTTCAACCAACTAGTGAGTTATGTGAATGAAACTACGGATTTTTTGAAATAAACTAATAATTTTAATGAAGATGAATTACAATATTTGGACGTCCATATTGAAAAGAAAAGTGGTAAATTTGCTTCTGAGGTTTACAGGAAGGATACCTTTTCCAACTCTTCCCTACATTACACTAGCTGTAACCCTCCACACCAAAAGAAGAGCGTTGTCAAAGGCCAGTTAGTACGTTTAAGTAGAATGACATCAGAAGATGACAATTTTCTTCAAGGAGCTGACTTTTCAAGGGGCCTGTTCATCAACAGGGGGTATCCGCAAGAGTTTTTTAATGAAATACTGGATGAAGTAAAAGAGAAACAAAAGGATTTATTTGCACCTATTTTAGGGCAAGGGCAAATTCAGCCAATAATTATCCAGGAAAAGAAACCTTGTGATCAATATGAATCAGGACTTATTACCACTTATGGAGGTCAGTCGGGTCTCATCAAAAAAATTTTCAATAGGGAATGGAACAATTTTTCTAAAGTGTCTGATTTGGGTCACATTTTTGAAAAAGATTTAGTTTATACATACCGGAAGGGTAATACTATTAAAAATATTTTAGAAAAAGGTTTTAATTATAAAAAAAAACAGTAAAAAAATAGGATTACACAAATGTGGTAGGTGCAACTATTGGAAGTATTTGACATGTAGCAATCAATTTTACTTGCAGGCAAGGGGGAAAAAACTTTACTTGAATAATTTTGCAAACTGCGACACTAAAGGGATTATTTATATCTCTTTATGTAAGGAATGTAACTCCTTTTACAATGGTAAAAGTGAAAGGAAGCTGAGACAAAGAATCTATGAGCATTTATACGACATCAGGGTTAAAAAAGAAACAAACGCCTTATATAAACATACCCTGGGTTGTAAGAACTCTAGCTTTAGATTCTTTGTCCTTGAAGTTGTACCAACTAATCCTAGGGGAGGTATGTGGGAAACTCTCATTGAATATAGAGAGCTTTACTGGCAAATTCTACTTGATGCATGTAGGAATTTTGGCCTTAATGAGTTTGTGTCCCTGGTACCAGTCCTTAAATTAAGGGCAGCCAAATTATAATAGTTTTTGAGGTAGTGTATACATATCAATACAATATTAACAATTTTACAATTTTGTCTCCTACCATCAGTATTTTATTGCTTTAACAAAAATTAATCAGTTAGGTCTGTTTTATTATAAATGTTCATTTTCTTTCCTTTTAGTGAGATTTTAGATGTCATACTATGTTTTTACCACATGATGGGGCAATACCTTTTGTCAAAGTGAATTTTTTGACTTAACTAAAGTTTTAATATTAGGGTTCAACACATGTTTTTATAGTAATTTTATAACAAATTGTTTATTGAAGATGTTTTAAAATACAAGCTCATTTGTTTTTCAAGATATATATATATATATATATATATATATATATTTTTTTTTTTTTCATTTTTAGAACAAGTTTTTTATGGATAATGTTTGTAATTAACACATGAAGTTTTTAATTAATGCAATTTAGCAATGGGTCCTATGTGATTGGTTGTTCGTTTTTAAAAAATAAGGGTGGATGATATTTAAGCACTAAGCACTTTATTCATGATGTATTTATGATAAAGTTGAAGATGAAAACGTTGTATTTGGTGGCGAAGCATTTTCTGCTACATGATATTCTGTTGACTACCGGGGGTTTTTAAAAACCTGATTATAATGGGGTTTTTTTTCTGTGGGTGGACTTTTTTACAAAATTTCATTTTTTAATTTTTTGGATTTTTCAACCCAGGGAGATTCCTTCCAGGGGGCAAAAAATTGAACCTTTCAGTTGAAAAGCCAAATTTAAACCCCTCACAAAATGGGTTTTAATACCCAAACCAGGAAAAAAAGAGTGTGGTGGGGGGAAAAATTCAAGGGGTCCTTTACCTTTTAATGACTAATTTTAAAAGAAAAACCAAATTTTTAAAACCTTTAAAGACCCAAAGTTAAAAAATAACCCAAAAAAAGAATCAGCTTAAAATGTCGGGGTAAGGTTCCCGGACTAAAATTTTTAAAAAAATTTTTAATGGCAATAGTTTTTGGAGCTTTTTAAAAAAATTAGCCCCTAAAAGAGTTGCAAATTTTGCTTTTTTAATTTTAAAAATTATTAAAAATTTTTTGAAAATTGTTTCAAAAAAAAGGGGAAAATTTAAAACCCCCAAAATTTTTAATAACTTTTTAAGAATTTTTAATTAGACAAGTTTTTAAACAAAAAGCTATTTTTGGAAAAAGGAAAATTTTAAAAACCAGGAAAATAGACAAAATTTAAACCAAAACTTTTAAAGTGATTTATGAACTGTTACAAAACTACCCAAAATGTTAAAAATATTAGCAAAAAGGATTTTAAGTATTTTAAAAAAATTAAAATTTAAAATTTAAAAATATCCCCAAAAAACAAAATTAACCCAAACCAAAACTTCCCCCAAATTTTTAATTTCAAAGGAAAACAAAATGGATTTTTAAAGGTGAAAATTCACAACCCCAAAAATACTTTTAATTTTTGGAAATCAAACTTTAAAAGGGAAAATACAATTTTAAAAATTAAGGGGAAAAATAAAGGGAAAAATTTAAAAAACCCCAAAAATTTTTAAATTTTAATAAAAAAATGGATTATAAACTTATAAATTTTTAAATTTTTCAGGTGTAATTTGAACAAAACCATTTTACTTGAAAAAATTTTAATTCAAAACCCAAAAAGGGAAAAAATACTTTTAAGCTTTTATGGAAAAATTAAAATTTTTTTAAAAAAATTTACAAATTTTTTTTTAAATAAAATTTATAAAAGGGAAAAAATTTTAACAAGGATATTTTAAACCCCCCACCCAAATTAAGGAAAATTAAAATAAATGGAAAGGGGGGTTGAAAAACGG
This sequence comes from Protopterus annectens, assembly GCF_019279795.1. NCBI lineage: Eukaryota > Metazoa > Chordata > Ceratodontiformes > Protopteridae > Protopterus > Protopterus annectens. The sequence continues at coordinate 1,207,032,555 of NC_056728.1, forward strand.
ACTCCAACAAAGGTGGAAAAATTTTTTACTTAAAAGTTTTATTTTCAAAAATAAAATTTTAAAAAACCCCCAAATAATTTTAATTATTCAAACCCCACATGGAAAATGGTTTTAAATTTAAAACTGTAATACAAGGGGTTAAAAAATAAACTTTTTTCAAAAAAAACCAATTTAAATTCAAATTTTTTTTGGAAAGGCAATTAAATGGGGAATTATCCCCAAAACCAATGGGAAAACCAAATTTTGAAAACCCAAAAACCTGGGTTTTCCCCCCAAATTGAGACCTTTTTGAACCTTTTACCCCAAACCCTGGGGGAGTTGCAAAAAAAATGTTTTGGGGGTTAAAATTTTAAAAAGAAATTCAAAATTTCCTTTGGGAAAAGGGAAAAGGGGTAAAAAATTTTTGAACAGGAATATAATTTTAATTAATTACAGATTGGGGGGAACCAAAAATTTTAAAAATGTTTTAAAAAAAAGATTTACCAAAAATTTTTTGAAAAGTTTGAAAATTTTTTTTTAAAATAAAATTTGGGAAAAAAATTTTTCATTTTCCCAAAAATACTTTCCCGGGAAAAGGGGGGAATTGAATGTTTACACCTTATAGGGTCGGGGAAAAAAAAAATTTTTTTAAAATTTAAACAAATTTTTAAATTTTTGATTTGGGATTTTTTTTTGAAGGGGCAAAAAAATTTTAAAAAGGGTTTTTGAAATTATTTTTAAAAACAATAAAAAAATAAAACAAATTTGGAAAGTTATTGAAAAGAAAATTAAATTTTTTTGAATTTTCAAAAACCTTTTAATTTTAATTTTCATAGGTGTAATTCCCCAAAAAAAGGGAAAGCTGGCAAAGGAATATGAAATAGAATTAAAAAAAGAACAATTTTTTAAACATTTTCCTGAAAAATTTTCCGATTTTTTTTGAAAAACTGGGTAAGTAAAAGAGAAACAAAGGTTTAATTTTTTATTTTTAAAGGGAAATTCCGGGCCAAAAAATTCCCAAAAAAAATTGTGAAAACAAAATTAAACAAATTTTTTTTACCAATTTTATTGGGTTTTTTAAAAATTTTTAAAAAGGGAAAGGTTTTTTAAATGCTATTTTTTTTAAAATTTTTTTATAATTTCCAAAAACTTTAAAAATTTTTTAAAAAGGTTTTAAATTATAAAAAACAGTTTAAAAAAGGGTTAAAAAATTTGGGGGTTTTTATTTTAAGGAAAAATAAATTTTTTTAAAAAAAATTTATTGAATAAAATTTTAAATACATAAAATTTTTTTTTTCTTTTGAAAAGTTTTTTAAAATGGGAAAAAGGAAAAAATTAAGCAAAGAATCCCATGGTTTTTGTCAAAAAAAAGGGGGAAAAAAAGGCCTTTTATTAAAATACCCTTTGAAGAAACCCGCTTTAGATTTTTGTTTCCTTGAATTGTTCCCAAAAAACCTGGGGGGTTTAAACTTTATTTTGGGTTTAAAATTTCTTTTCATGGGGGAAATTTTCCTTTTAAATTTTTCCCAACCCTTTAAAATTGGGACCCAAATTTTAAATTAAATTTTTGGGAGTTAACATTAAACTTTAACAAAATTTTTCCAATTTTCCCCAACCTATAAGCAAAAAAATTAAAAAGTTGGTTTTTTAAAAAGTTCAAAATTTTCTTTTTTTATGAGGGTTTTAGGGGAACTTTTTTAACCCTGGGTCAAACCTTTTTAAAGTGAATTTTTGCTTAATAAAAATAAGGGCAAAAATGTTTTTAAAGAAATTTTAATTTAAAAAATTTTAAAAAAAGATGTTTTTAAAAAAAGTCAAAAGTTTTCAATTTAAAATTATTAAAATTATTTAAATTTAATTTTTTTTATTTTTTAAAAAAAAGATGGAAAATGTTTTTTAAACAAAATTTTTTAAAATAATTTAAAGGGCCCCAGGGGGAAAAAAAAGGGGGGTTTTAAGGTAAATTTATTCAATGATTTATATAAATTAAATAAAACGGATTTTTTTACCCTTTTTAAAAAGGAATTTGTTGACTACTTTTGGTTTTTGGAAAAAAACCAATTGAAGGGTAAATTTTTTTGGATTTTTTTTTAAATTTTTTTAAAATTTAAATTTTTTTAAAAAAATTAAAATATTCAACCCAGGAAAAAATTTTAGGGGCCCAAAAAAATTATTGGGGGGGAACAGCTTTTCCAACCCTTTTAAAGAAAAAGAAAAACCCCCAACCCTTATAAGCAAAAAACCCCAAAATAAAAAATAGGGGTGGGGCAAAAAAATTAAAAGGGTTTTTTTTTAACCCTAACCCCCAAGGGGGTTTAAAAAAGAATTTACAAAAAATTTTCCAAAATTAAAAAATAGTATTCCCTAAAAAAAACCAAAAAAAGAATCGACCGATGTCCAAATTAAAAGGATAAAAGTTAAAAAAATTTCAAAAAATTTTAAAGGGCGTTTAACCAATTTTAAACCCCAAAAGTATTTAAAAATTTTTTTATTTAAAAAAAAGGTTAAATAAAAACAGGGAAAAATAAAGGGGTTTTTAAATTATAGAAGTTTTGAAGGGGGAAAAAATTTTTAAAGGGGAAAAAAATATTTGAAATTTTTTTAAAAAAAAAGGATTATTAAAAAATCAAAAAAAATATTTATATAACAATAAAAAAAAAACTATATTTAAAAATTTATTAATTTGGGTTAAAAAACCCAATATATAAAATGGGGTTAAAAAATTTTTGAGTTCAAATCCAAAAGGATAAAAATGGGGAAAAATAAAATTTAAAAAACAAAAATAATTTATTAAACCAAAATTCCCCCAAGGGGTTAAAAGGGAATTTTTCCAAAAAAACCCCAAAAAAGAAATAAATTTAAACATAAATAATAAATTTTAAAAAAAGATTAAAGGTATTAAAAAGGGAAATAAGCCCCAACAAAAATTATACAACCAATAAAACCAATTAATCCCCAAAATTTGAATTTAAAAAAAATATTATTTAAACCTACCCAAAAATTTTAATTTTTCAGGGGAATTTTAACAAAAAGATTTTTTAAAAGGTTTTTACATTCAAAAAAAGACAGAAAAAATATTTTAATTTTTTAATTAAATTTTATTAAAAAAATTTAAATTTTTTTAAATTTAGAACCAAAGGTTTTTAAGGAAAGTTTTTAATCCCCCTTTTAATTAAGGAATTTTGAATTGGGAAAAGGTTGGGCTTTTAAAAAAAGGGGGGAAAATTAAATTTTTAAAGAATTTATTCATGAAGGTATTTAAAAAGAAAAAAAGTTTGAAAGGGTAAAACCTTTTAATTTTGGTTTCAAAAAGTAAAGGGAAAATGTTTTTAAAAAAACCCGAAAAAAATTAAGGGGGATTTATTTTGGGTTAAAAAATTTTTCTTTAAAAAAAGTTTTTCCCCAATTTGGGATTTTTATTAATGGGGGAATTTCAAACCAAGGGGGTTCCGGGTTTCCATTTTAAACCCCAAAGTAAAAGGGGAATTCCCCCCTTAACCAATTAAACCAACCCTTTAACCCCCGGTAAATTTTTCAAATAAATGGTTGGTGGGCAAAAACATTTTTAAAAGATTTTTTTCCTTTTAAAAAGGAAACCGGGGGGTTTTAAAAGGAGAACTTGGCCCATGGTTTTCCCCAATTCCCAAACGATGGGGATGACATGGTTTTAAGGGAAAATTTTTGGGCCCAAAAAGGAAAAAATTGACCCGAAAGGGTTTTTAAAAAGGTTTTTAAATGTTTTAAAAAAATTTTAATTTCCCAAAGGGGTTTTAAAAAGGAGAAATTAAGGGGGGGAATTTCAAATCCTACAAAGGGTATAGAAAAATTTTTTAAAATTCAAAACCCCCAAGGGGCAAAAGGGTTTTTTTTGAAACATTTGTTTCCTTTTTACAAAATAAAATTTTCCCAATGGGATTAGGGGTGAAATACCCGAAATTTTTGAAATCAATTTTTAAAGAAGAATTAAATTTAAATATTTGACCCCAAATTTTGGGTTTTAAATTTTTTTGAAGGTTTAAGGAAATAATTTAAAAATTTTAAAATAGTTTTATAACCCAAAAAAACCCAAAGGCCTTTTATTTTAAATGAAAACTTAAAAAAAACAATTTTTGGGGCTGCAAGGGGACAAAGGGGGATCAAAATTTTTAAGAAAAATTGAAATTAAAAGGCCCAAAAAATTTTTTTGGAATTTTGGGAAAAAGGGAAATTAAAAAATTTTGGAAAAAAAATTGTGACAAAATAATTAACCCCTTTTTAAAACCAAAATTAAGGAGGGGGTTATTAAAAAATTTTCAAAGGGGAAAACAACTAAATGGCATTTGGGGCCTTTTAAAAATTTTTTTAACAACCCGAAGGGGAAACTTTAAAAAATTTTGAAAAAAGGTTTTTTAAAAAAAAGTAAAAAAAAACCAAAAGGGAGGGGGGGCAACCAATTTAAGGAAGAATGTGGAATCCCCAAAATTTTTCTTTAAAAAAAAATTTACTTAAAAAGGAAAATAACATAAAATTTTTAATTTTTATGTAAGGAAAAAACTCCTTTGAATTGGGGTTTTTTTTAAAAACTGAGACAAAAATCTTTTAAACTTTTATGAACAATTAAAAAAAAATTTATTAGGGGAAAATTTACTTTGTTTTTGGGGGTTAATTGTACCCAAAGGGGGGAATTTGGAAAATTTTGAAAAAAGAATTTTTTCCCAAAATTCTTTCAATTAAAGGGAAATTTTGGTTAAAGGGTTTGGAAAGTTTTTAAAATTAAAGGGGGCCTTAAAAAGGGGGAGGTTTCATTCCAATCAAATTAAAATTTTACAACCCCAAAGAATTCTTTCAAAATTAAACATTAAAAGGGTTTTTAAATAAAGGGGGGGCTTTTTTATGGATTTTAAAATACAATTTTTTAAATGATGGGGGAAATTTTTAAATAATTTTTTTAATAAGGGTTTTTTATTATTAAAAAGAAAATTTTTAAAAAAATTGTTTTTTAAAAAAATCCCAAACCAAATTTTTTTTTAAAATTTATTAATTAAAATTAAATATTTAAAAAAATTAAAAATTTTTTTATTTTGAAACCCCCTTTTAAGGATAATTTTTAAATTTCCCCAAAAAGTTTTTTAAGGGTTTGAATGGGCCCCCTTGGGGAATTGGGTTTTTCAAAAAATAAGGGTGGTTTATTTTAACACAACATTTTAAAATTTATGGGGTTTTTAGGAAAATTGGGAAGATGAAAATTGGATTTTGGGGACTTTTTGGACTTTATACTTTTTTTTTAAAACCGAAAGGGACCTATGGGTTTAAAAATTTGTGCTAAAAAGGTTGGGCCCGAAAGTTTTTTTTTAAAAAAAATTTGGATTTTATTTAAGAAAGGAAAAAAATTTTCCTTTTTTGGGGTAAAAAAGGGGGAAAGGGGGGCAATTGGGGTTTCACATTTTGAACGAAAGCCCCCCACAAAACCCTGGCCCCGGGAAAAAAACCAAAAAAAAATTTGGTAAAAAATTAAAAAGGATTTTATTTGTGATTTCCGGGGGAGGTTTTTTAAGAAAATGAAAGGGTTTAACCAACCTTAAAAATGAGTTATGTGAAAGAAAAGAGGGAAAATAAAAAAGGAAAAAAATTACCAAAATTTGACAATTCAAGGAAAATTTGGGGAAAAATTTTTAAGGGTTTACGAATTTTTCCAACTTTAAACCCAATTAACAGCCCCCAAAAAAAAGAAGGGGTTTTTCCTTTTTTTTAAATACAAAAGGAAAGGGCAAATTTTTAAAAGCTTTTACTTTTAAAAAAAATTCCCTAAAGGGGTCAAAAGTTTTTAAATACCCCGGAAAGGTTTTTAAAGGGAGCAAAGGGAAATTTTAATATTTTACAAGTGGTTTCCCCCAAATCAAAAAGAAAATTTTAAATAAAAAAATTTTTAAAATGGGAGTTTATAAAAATTAAAAAACAAACTTTTTTAAGGGTTTTTAAAAAAGTTTTTTAAAACAAATTCATAAAATTTTTTAAAAATTTTTAAACCTAAAATTTTGGAAAAGGGTTAAAATTAATAATTAAAAATATTGAAAAAAATTTTTAAATAAAATTAAAATTTTTTTTTCAAAAAAAATAAATTATAAATAAATTTAAAATATATAAAAAATTTTATTAAAATTAAACATAAAAAAAAGTTTTAAAAATTTTGGGGGGGTTAACCCCATGGGAAAAAAATTAATGCCCCAAAATTTTCAATGGGTCCAAAAGGATTTGGTTCTTTTTTAAAAATTAAGGGGGGTAATTTAACAAAATAAGACTTTTTTCAAAAGGGTTTTAATTATAAAGGAAAAAAGAAAACTTTTGTGGCTTTAAAAATTTTTTGGGAAAATTTTTACAATTGTTTTTTTGGGTAAACCTATTGGAAACCGGAATGGGGTTTTTTGGGAAAAGGGGGTTATTTTCCCCTTACCCAAAAAAATTTTAATTAAAAGGGTTTGGATTTTCCCTTTGAAAAAAAATAAACCAACCCAGGGAAAAATTTTCCAAAAGGGGCTCAAAACAGAACTTGAGTTATTTCCGGAAAGGGTTTTGGGGGAAATGTTTAAAGGATACAAAAACCCGGACGAGGCAAAGAAAAGGAAATTTTAAAAAATGAAAATTTGGGGACGAAAAAAAGTTAACAAAAATCCTTTTTTTACCAATTTTTTTGGAGGGGTTTTTAAGGGAACTTACTTGGGGGGGTTTCCAAATTTCCCCCTTTTTTTGGAAAACCCCAAAAATCATGGGTGATAAAAATTAGACCAAAGAAGGGGAAAAAAGGTCTTTACTCAAACCCCGGTGAAGGATTTAACAAAAAGGGAAAATTTTTGGGGGTAACCCAAAATTTTAAAAAAAATTTAAAAGGGGTTTTTAAAAGGCCGGGTTTTTTAAGAAAAATTATTTCCAGGCCTTCCTTTTTCAAAGTATTTAACGATTTAGACTTTTTTTATTTAAAATAAAAAACCGGATTTTGGGAAAAAGTTTATTTTTAAAATTGTTTTAAAAAAATTTTTCCCAAGGGGAAAATTTAAAAGGGAAAAAGGGTTGGAAGGGTCACATGGAACCCCTTTTTAATATATTTGGCAATTTTGGGGCAAATATTTTACAAATTATTAAGGGGGGAAAAAGGGGAAAATTTTTAAAACCCGCGAGTTTTTTAATGACAAAAATAAACAAAACTATATTAAGTGAATGAAAAACTGTTTTTGAAAAAATAATAAATTTTAAGAAATTTAATTCAAATTTTCCTAATATTGGAAGGGAAAAAGGGGAAATTTTTAGGGAAGGGAAAGGGAATTTAATCTTACCAAAATACTTACCCTAAACCAAAAAACTTTCCCCAAAGGGGTTAGGGAAGGGTTTTAAAGAAAACACGAAATGGCAATTTTTTAAAAGGGGGTGACAAGGGTGACAAAAACACCCGATTTTAATAAATTTTAAATTAAAAGAAAAAAAAAGGTTTTTTTGGAAAAGGGAAAAGGGTTAGCCAAAATTTCCAAAAAAAACCTTTTCAAAAGGGTGGCAACCACATGGAAAGGCAGGGGTTAATCCCAAAAAAATTTTTTAAAAGGGGAAAAACAACAAATGGATTTGGGCACATTTTTTTAATTTTTTCCAAAGGGTAATTTTAAAAAATATTTTTGAAAAAAGGGTTTTTAAATTATAAAAACAGAAAAATGGGTTAAAAATTTTAACTTTTATTTTTCATTAAACTTTTTTTTAGGAAGGGGAAAAATTTACTTGTTTTTAAATGCCAAACCAAAGGGGAATTTTTAATTTTTAAAGGAATTTAACCCCTTTTAATTGGAAAATTTTAAAAAAGTGGAAAAAAATTTTAGATTTTTTGGGGGTGGGGGAAAAAAAACAAAGCCAATTAAAAATCCCTTTAAAAACTAACAGGTTTTAAGGAAATAACCCTAAGGGGGGGTAGTAAAATTTAGAAATAAGAGTTTTTGGAAAGGATTTAAGGGTGGGGGCCCTTTAAAATTTTTTGGTCCCTTTCCCGTCCAAAAAAGGGGAAAATTATAAATTTTTAAATAATACAAAAAATATTAACAAATTTTAAATTTTTTAAATAAAATTGCTTTTTCAAAAAAATCCCAAGGGGTTTTTTTAAAATTTTTTTTTTCCCTTTTTTGGGAGATTTTAAATTTTAAATTTTTTCCAAGGGGGAAAACCTTTTTAAAATTTTTAAATTTTTGGGAATTTCCCCCGGTTTTAAAAAGGGTTCAACCCAAAATTTTTTTAAAAAAATTGTTTTTGAAGGTTTTAAAAAAAACCTTTGGTTTTAAAATATTTATAAAATAAATTTTATTAAAAATTTTAAAAATTATATTTTTTTTTTAGGAAAATTTTAATGGGTTGTTTGAAAAAAAATTGGAATTTTTAATTAATGGAATTTTTTCAATGGGTTTTCCAAGGGTTGGTTTTTCTTTTTAAAAATGGGGGGGTGAAATTTTAAAAAAGATTTACCCGAAAAAATTTTGAAAAGTTTTAAGATGGGAAAAGTTTTTTAAATTTTTCTTTAAATTTTTTTGGGAAAACTTTAAACGGGGGGGTTTGGAAAATGGGTTCACCGGATGGGAAAATTTTTTTTGGCTATGGGGGAACCTTTTTTTACAAATTTTTTTTCCCCTACGGGGGATTTTTTTATTGTTTTGGAAATTCCCCCCCGATTCCGGTTTTCCGGGGTCCCAAAAGGGGGAAAATTTCAACCAACTTGTGAAGTTAAAGGAAAAGAAACCTACGATTTTTGAAAAAAATAATAAAAATTTTTGGGGGAGAAATTAAAAAATTTTACCTTTTCCCTATTGGAAGGGGGTTTTGGAAATTTGCTTCGAGGTTTCAAAATACCTTTTCCCAATTTCCTAAAAAATAGGACCCCAAAACCAAAAAAAGAGCCGTTGGGGGGCAAAAAGGCCAAAATTAGTAAAAGCTTTTAAGTTAAAAACATTTCAGGAAAATGAACCAATTTTCCCCCCTTCAAAGCTATTTTTTAAAGGGGCCTTTTTTAATCAAAAAAGGGGGGTACAAAGTTTTTAAAATTTTTTAAAAAAACCCCGGGGTAAGTTGAAAACCCCCAAAAGGGATTTTTTGGAAATTTTTTTAGGGGGAAGGGCAAATTTAGCCAATTAAAAAATAGGAAAAGAAAAACCTTGTTGACAATATAAACAAAAACTTATTAAACTTATGGACATGGGCTTAAAAATTTTTAAAAAATGGAAAATTTTTCAAATGCCTGAATTTGGGAATTTTTTTAAAAAAAATTTTTTTTAAAAATAGAAAGGGAATACTAAAAAAATTTTAAAAAAAGGGGTTTTAATTTTAAAAAAACATAAAAAAAAGGATTCAAAAGGGGGTGCAATTTGCAAATTTTAAGTAATCAAATTTTACTTGAAAAGGAAAGGGGGAAAAAAATTTTCCTTAAAATTTTTAAAAAACTTAAAGGGGGGGGTTTTAACCCAAAGGAAGGGAATGTAACTCCCCAAAAATTTAAAATGAAAAAACTGGACAAAGGAACTATAATTTTTAAAAATTTAGGGTTTAAAAAAAACCCCAAAAGTTTTAAATTTTTAAACATACCCGGGGAAAAAAACTTTTAAACTTTTTTGGGAAATTCTTTTTTGGGAAAAAATTTACCCAATTGGGGGTTTTTAAAAGGAAACCTATTGAAAAAGGAAAGTTTTTTGGCAAAATTTTAACCCCTTAAACCCCAATTAAAGGGAAATTTTGGTTAAAAAGGAAAATTTGGGTCCCTTGGAAAAACCCGGGCCCTTAAAATTAAAGGGAAAAAATTTAATAGGAGGTAGTTAAAATCAAAAAAAATTTTTAAACCAAATTTAAAAATTTTGGTCTCCTACCATCAAAATATTTAAAAATTTTTAAAAAATTAATATTAAAGGGGGTTTTTAAAAAATAAAATTTTTTCAAAAAAATTTTTTTCCTTTTTTTGGATTTTAAATGGGAACTTTTTTTACCAAGGGGGAAAACCTTTTTAAAATTTTTAAATTTTTGGGAATTTCCCCCGGTTTTAAAAAGGGTTCAACCCCCCATTTTTTAAAAAGTAAATTTTTAACTTGTTTTTGAAGATGTTTTAAAATAAAGGGCCCCATTTCAAAATTTTTTAAAAAATTATATTTTTAAAATTAATTTTTTATAAAAATTATTTAATATATATTATTAAAAAATTTTTTTTTCATTTTGAAAAATTTTTTTGGGAAAGTTTGAAATTAAAACCCGAAAAATTTTTAAAAAAATTTTAATTTTAGGAAAAAGGGGTTTTGAAAAAAATTTTTTCTTTTTAAAAATTAAAAAGGGGGGTGGAATTTGCACTTGGGACCTTTTTTTATGAAAATTATTTTTTGGATAAAAGGGGGGGGAAAAAATTTTTAAAATTTTGGGCGGATTTTTTATTTGTTCCCAAAGTTTGTTTTTTGGAATAAAAATTTAAAATTTTAAACCAAATGGGATTTTTTTGTGCTATGTTTTGGAAAAAAATTTTTTAAAAGTTTTTTTTCCATATTGGGTTGGAAAAATTCTTTATTTAAAAAGGATATTTTTAACCCACCAATTCCGGTTCCACCCAAAAGGGGAAGAAACGTTGGGGGAAAAGGCCAGTTGTCGTTTAAAAGCCCCTCAGAAATCCAATTTCCAAGGGGCGCTTTTGGGCCGTTTTATAACCCGGGAAAAAGGAAATTTTTAAAAAATATGGGTGGAAAAAAAGAAAAAAAAGGATTTTTTACCTTTTTTCCAAAGGGAAAAACCAGGAATTTTAAGGAAAAAAAACCTTTTACCGAAAAGGTTTTAAAACCCCCTTAAAAGGGGGCAGTGGGTCTATAAAAAATTTCCAAAGGGGAAGGAAAAATTTTCAAATGTCGGGGCCTTTTTAAAAGGGTTTTTTAAACATACCAAAGGGTAAAACTTTTAAAAAATTTTAAAAAAGGTTTTAATTATTCAGTTTAAAAAAAAAAAATTAACAAAATTTAGGGAAAATTTCTTTTTTTAAGTCAAAAACCCTTGGGAAGGGGGAAAAATTTTTTTGAAAATTTTGCCAAAATGCCCTAAAAGGGAAAATCAGAAAGGTGTAAATCCCCCTTTTTTTGGGGTTTAAAGGGAAACTTTTTTTAAAAAAACTTTTTAAATTTTGACAAAAGGGTTTTAAAAAAAAAAACGCCTTTTTTAAAATAATGGGGTTTTTAAAACTCAGTTTGATTTTGCCAATTTAAAAAAACTAATTTGGGGGGGTTTAGGAAAAACCCCTTTTAATTAGAGAGCTTTTTCAAAACTTTGAAAGGGAAAATTTTTGGTTAAATTTTTCCCTGGAAGTTTAAAAAAGGGAAAATTTAATAGGGGTTTTAAAGGTATGTTAAAAAAATACAATTTTTAAAATTTTAAAATTTTTTCCCACCCCAAGGGGATTTTAAATTTTTTAAAAAAAACAACTGAAAAAAGGCATTTTTTTTTAAAAGGGATTTTTAAAATTTTACAAACCCTGATGGGGAAAACCTTTTTCAAAATTGAAATTTTTAAAACTAAGGAAAAGGGAAAAGGGTTTTTGTAAATTTTAAAAAATTTTTTTTTGGGGGGGGTTTAAAATAAAGGCCAAGGGGGGGGAATAAAAATATTAAATAATAAAAAAAATATTATAAATATATATTTTAATTATTATTAATTTAAAAAATTTTTATTTTGAAAAAGTTTTTAAAAGGGTTTTAATTAACCCAGAAGAAAATGAATTTTAAAGGGCCTTTTTGGTTTTTCTTTTTAAAAAAATTTTATTTAAAAAAAATTTACAATTTTTTTAAAAATAAAATTAAGATAAAAGGTTGATTTTTGGGCGAGATTTTTCCCCATTCTTTCCCCTTTGGGTTTTTGGGAATTTAAAAGGGTGGAAAGTGAGTTGGGGCCTTTTTGAAAAAGGCTTTTCCAACTAAAAGGTTTGGAAAATTTTACCTTTTTTAAAAGGATATTTAAAACCCCGAAATTGGTTATGAAACCGGATAAGGGTGGGGAACTGTAATTATGGATACAATACAGCACGCATGGCAAGATGATGGAAATTTTAAATAATACTGATAAGTATTCAAGGGCATCTATTAATGAAATAAACATTGCTTATCAAAAAATCCAAGTTATATTACACAATTTGTTTTTGGATGGTTCTATTAACTGGGAGACTTATCAATACCTAAGGGTGGATAAACCTAAAGTTCCTTGTATTTTTGGAATACCCAAAGTACATAAGGATGATATCAACCCACCATTGAGACCAATAGTATCTGCTGAAGGCTCTGTGACTGCACCTCTGGTGAAGTATGTTGATCAAAAGGTAAAGTGTGTCCTGGATGGTCACACCCACATTTTAAAAGATTCATGGGATTTCCTTAGGAAATTGGAACCTGGGTTGTTTGATGAAAATTGGCATTTGCAACTATGGACGAGTGGACTTATTCACATGTATTCCACACGATGTGGAGATGACATGGTTTGAAGAAATGTTAGTGACAAGTAAGAAGATTGACCAGAAAGATTTTAGAAATAGTTTGATTTTGATGGAAATAGTTTTGAAAAATAATTTTATCTATTTCCAAGGGGAATACTTCAAACAGGAGAAAGGGGTGGCAATGGGTGCACAATGTGCACCTACGTATGCCAATATCATCATGGCATACTGGGAGAACAAATATTTGACAAATTCACCCTACAGGGACGGATGGGTTTTATATTGTAGATTCCTAGACGATCTCTGTTTCCTTTGGAATGACAAATATGAAAGTTTCAACCAACTAGTGAGTTATGTGAATGAAACTACTGATTTTTTGAAATAAACTAATAATTTTAATGAAGATGAATTACAATATTTGGACGTCCATATTGAGAAGAAAATTGGTAAATTTGCTTCTGAGGTTTACAGGAAGGATACCTTTTCCAACTCTTACCTACATTACACTAGCTGTCACCCTCCACACCAAAAGAAGAGCGTTGTCAAAGGCCAGTTAGTACGTTTAAGTAGAATGACATCAGAAGATGACAATTTTCTTCAAGGAGCTGACTTTTTAAGGGGCCTGTTCATCAACAGGGGGTATCAGCAAGAGTTTTTTAATGAAATACTGGATGAAGTTAAAGAGAAACAAAAGGATTTATTTGCACCTATTTTAGGGCAAGGGCAAATTCAGCCAATAATTATCCAGGAAAAGAAACCTTGTGATCAATATGAATCAGGACTTATTACCACTTATGGAGGTCAGTCGGGTCTCATCAAAAAAATTTTCAATAGGGAATGGAACAATTTTTCTAAAGTGTCTGATTTGGGTCACATTTTTGAAAAAGATTTAGTTTATACATACCGAAAGGGTAATACTATTAAAAATATTTTAGAAAAAGGTTTTAATTATAAAAAAACAGTAAAAAAATAGGATTACACAAATGTGGTAGGTGCAACTATTGCAAGTATTTGACATGTGGCAATCAATTTTACTTGCAGGCAAGGGGGAAAAAACTTTACTTGAATAATTTTGCAAACTGCAACACTAAAGGGATTATTTATATCTCTTTATGTAAGGAATGTAACTCCTTTTGAATTGGTAAAAGTGAAAGGAAGCTGAGACAAAGAATCTATGAGCATTTATACGACATCAGGGTTAAAAAAGAAACAAACGCCTTATATAAACATACCCTGGGTTGTAAGAACTCTAGCTTTAGATTCTTTGTCCTTGAAGTTGTACCAACTAACCCTAGGGGAGGTATGTAGGAAACTCTCATTGAATATAGAGAGCTTTACTGGCAAATTGTACTTAATGCAAGTAGGAATTTTGGCCTTAATGAGTTTGTGTCCCTGGTACCAGTCCTTAAATTAAGGGCAGCCAAATTATAATAGTTTTTGAGGTAGTGTATACATATCAATACAATATTAACAATTTTACAATTTTGTCTCCTACCATCAGTATTTTATTGCTTTAACAAAAATTAATCAGTTAGGTCTGTTTTATTATAAATGTTCATTTTCTTTCCTTTTAGTGAGATTTTAAATGTCATACTATTTTTTTACCACATGATGGGGCAATACCTTTTGTCAAAGTGAATTTTTTGAATTAACTAAGGTTTTAATATTAGGGTTCAACACATGTTTTTATAGTAATTTTATAACAAATTGTTTATTGAAGATGTTTTAAAATACAAGCTCATTTGTTTTTCAAGATATATATATATATATATATATATATATATATATATATATATATATATATATATATATAAAATATATATTTTTTTTCATTTTTAGAACAAGTTTTTTATGGATAATGTTTGTAATTAACACATGAAGTTTTTATTTAATGCAATTTAGCAATGGGTCCTATGTGATTGGTTGTTCTTTTTTAAAAAATAAGGGTGGATGATATTTAAGCACTTTATTCATGATGTATTTATGATAAAGTTGAAGCCGAAAACGTTGTATTTGGTGGCGTTAGCATTTTCTGCGTGTATTCTGTTGACTACGTTGTGTGTTTGTTGGAATAAACCTGAGGTTCGACCTGGACTGGGATTTATTTGTGCTAGTGTGGTGGACCTTTTCGTTTACAAGTTTTCTTTTCCACTACTGGTTGGCATTTTACTTTATTCATTTTGTATAAACTTTGCCTTCATCATATCTTCATTTATACTTGTCACTACACAGTTGATAACCATAGCAAATAAAACACTACAAATAGGACATCCTTGTTTCAATCCTCTATTCATCTTTATTTCCTCACTTAACCATCCATTAATGAATACTTTAATATTACTGTTCTTATATACTAATTGAATTACTTTCTGTATTTTTCCACTTAAATTATAATTTTTTTAAATTCCTCATAATACTTCATGGGCTATTGTATCAAAAGCCTTATTTATATCACCTATCAAAGTTTTCCTTTGTTTCCATGTCTTATATTATCTACTATTTTTCTGACAATCATTAGTATCTCCTGACATCCTCTCCCTTTAATACCATATACACCAGCCTCTACCACTTTATTTATCTTATTTTTTATTTGTGTTTGTAAACTATTCAAAAAAATCTTGTAATCAATATTATGTAAAACCACTGGTCTCCAATTTATTATTTCCTTCTTTTCTCCTTTTTTCCCATATAAATTTCATTACACTATCACATATTTGCATGTATTAAATACTATCTTGTAACCATTCATTCAATACACATATCTTTCTTTTTTCCAAAACTCCTTATTCTTATACATTAAATAACCTATACCGTCCGGACCTGCTACTGAATCAGTATTAACTTTCTTCCTTACTAAATCCAATTCTGTATTAGTAATCTGTTTATTTATATCTTTATTCATGCTTTCATTAAACTGCTTAACATTACATTTATCTAACTTTAACTCTTGTTTTCTTACTGACTTTTTAACAAATTGCACTATTTTGTCTTTCGGCTTTTCCCGGTTAGGGGTCGCCACAGCGGAACTCCGGTCCGCTAATGATTGGCAATTGTTTTTTATAGTGTCGAGTTGCCAGCCCGATGCCCAATCTTCAATGAAGGCACGCCCATTCAATGCATGTCTTTCGAACGCCCACTCGACCGTGGGGAGAACATCCAGACTCCACACAGAAGGCACTCCCAACCCAAGCCGAGAATCGAACGGGAGAACCTCTTGCTGTGAGACAAAAACACTACCGCTGCACCACCGCGGAGGTTGTTAAACTAATATTCATAATTTCAGATTTTTTACCACCACCCCTTTCTCAGCTCTTAATTCCCTAATTGTACCACCATCTTCTTTAACCTTCTTACTTAAATATGGTGAAATGTCTTTTTACCTTGGACAAAATACCTTTGTTTATAAAATAATCATTTCAGTTTCTCTTTATTCTTTTTATATACTTCTGATTCTTTTATATAATAATCGTTTTCATTTCTCTCCAAAAATACTAATTTATTATTCTGTAACGCCACGTACTGTTTTTCATTTTTCTCTTAATACATTTCCCATTTTAAATAGTCTGATTTATATATTTTTTAAATATTAACCACCATTCTGTCCAGTTCATGTAACAGCCTCTCATAGTTAAATGTTCTTTCCACAACTGTAATATATTTTCCTTACCACTTTCATGCCAATCATTCTCTTTAATCCTTTTAATTCCCTTTCCAATAATTTCTTTCCATATAGCCATTTGATTTGAGCATACGGTGGTAGTGCTGCGGTAGCGGTGTCGCTTCAAAGTTAGAGATTGCCCGTTTGATTCTCAGTTAGAGCGTCTTTTGTGCGCGATATGTGTGAATGGGCGTTCCTTTGTTGAAGGCTGTGCGTTAGGCTCGGCATCGGCAAGCCAGTACGTAAAACTCCACTGCCCATCATTAGCGGACCAGAGTTCCGCTGTGGCGACCCCTAACCGGTAAAAAACGAACGACCCAAACAAACAATAGCCATACGAGTTGAAAAATGTGTCTGAACTTTGTTTCAAACTTTATGCTACAAAATAATTCATCTCAGTTCTATTTCCTCTTCTATATGTATATGTATTTAAATTACATACCATTAAAACTCCACAGCTCATAATTTCTTTCGTCACTCTTTTATCAATTCTGTCAATGTTTTATATTTTCCTTGGATCACAATTAAAATCTCATTATTATAATATTCATGTTGAGTATTATATAATTGAATATTCGGCTAATCAAAGATTCTCAGTGGCCCAATTTTGCTGCCAAGAATTAGCCATTTTCCAAGAACATGGGATTTTAACCTAATAGCAAGGCAAGCCTTCTGACTGGGTACATGTACATACAGTGTTGTAGTGGCTATAGCTTATCATAAATACATTACAAAGACAGCCCAGCTGCAGGCAAGGTTATGCACACTTAAAAGCAGTATCATTTTCTTTACTCTTGTCCCTGCAGAAGTAGTTTCTGTACATGTACTTTATTTTAAAGATATCTCATTCTGTTCAATTCCTAATGCTTCTCCCAACAGATCCTGTTACCAGGAATCAAAGTAATGACAACAATATTTTTGTTCCTTAACAACAGCACCAATCAAATGGTTATTCACACGTGGGCGACAGGCACAGTTAAGTGTATCTATCATTCACAAATGCAACTATCACACTACCTATAATCTTTTTAATTCAGTATGCACTCCGTGGGCTTTTTTCTCTGTTAATAACTGAAAGTAAACCCGAAGAAAGGGCCCTAAACCTCACTGGGGGCAGATTGGTTTGGAGGAGTCACGTGCATGATTTCACATATATGTTTGAATACCTATGTGTCATGTGTTACACAATCAAGTTCACCACTTGCAGATACTAAGCAGTTTTACATATTTGTGACCCTCATTGGTTGGATCCTTATAAGACCGTTTGTCCCCTTACAGCAATGAAGACGTCCACCTGAGATAGGTATTTTTTTTGTAAGAAAAATGAATTTTAGGAATTGTATTTTGTTGTAGTTATTCTATGACAAAAAGTAAGGCCAGGAAGAACAACAAACAAAACTTTAATAGTGGTTAATAAACCAGCTCATCGCACATGGTGTACAATTGGGATGCATACAAAAATATTCTTCCAGAACGAAGAAAATAGTCAATTTGAGTTTATTAGTCGACCTTTATGTCACACTTTACTGAATAATAAACACGAAATGCCTTAGCTTTAAAATGTTTGGTGGCGTTTCCACCCTTCATTCTGAAAGACAATAAATGGAAGTGTTAAACCTCACAACAAGAAAAACATCCAGAGTTTAAATCAAAAATTAAATCCACGTTAGTCCGCCGAGTAAATGTGCTTTTAGTTTCATTGTAGTTAATTAATCCGTTTTTCGTGAACACAAACAATTTTATATAGAGATTTATAGAGAATGTGATTTGATGATGTACAGGTATGTACATTCTGTAATCGTTACTCAAAACGACAGAGCCAAGGATCTCGGAATACGGGAAACAACTTTCGGTAAAGAAGGCAAGTTGCCATCTGAGTTTGCTAAAGACCCACAACTTAAACCAATCGTGGGAGTAATCAAATCAGTAGTGGTCAGTATACCGTTTTAACATTGTCACAGGTTTACTTTTAATGTAGTTGTCGTGTCAAGCTGTTAGTATGTTTTACAGAAGGGCAGGCGAAAAGCGCAGCTAACGCCCTCACATTTTTTAATTAAGTGTAACAGAAATCCGTATCAGTGCTTCAACTTGAGTCAGACAGGTACAGATTAACCCCCTCTATAGAGAAGGGCACTACGTTTCAATCGCCCGCTACAAAACTTGTAACTCTTCGGTGCGCAATGCTCAGTGACGCCAAACAATGTAATCAGAAAGTATTACGTGACAGACTACTAATGCTTCAAATGGAATATAACCAATCAATACAGACTGCCTATCATAAACAACGCCGCAGGATGTGTGTCTCTCTCCTCCCTGCTAACTGCTCAGAAATAACACGCCTGCATTCTAAAAAGCAGTCACTCGGTTAGGTTTTTTAACAACCCCTTCTTCTCTTTCAGTCTGGGGAACTATGTGCGCGGATGGAACCACTGCTTATGACTAGAAGGAGCAACACACCTGGAATAGAAACGCCTCCTAGGACTGACGAGCAGCAGTACGCAATCGAGGGTATTGCGAGTAGTCAGTCACACACTGGGATTGTAACGCCAACGGTGTAGTACGGCTCGAGCTCCCTTAGTTCATGTTATGTTTTGCGTTGGCCGCCATGGCTAGGTGGATGTATCTGACCACAGTCGAGGTGAGTGGTCATTGAGCAAATTCTGTTTCCAATTAATCATGGTGTGGAGGGATAAAACGCAGGCAATATCTTAATGGGTGATGCGACCTCCAAGTCTCATGCAGTTTTATTCTTTAAGTGAGTGTGACATGGACAGTTTATGCCGCGGAGAAAAGGTAAAGAGGGAAATAGAAAGGTTTGTTGTATTGTGTTCGGCTTGTATGATCGCTCGAAGTTATAAAGAAGAAATAAAAGAAGAAATAAAATACAGCTCGGACGAAGAGCAGGAAATAAGACATGCATGTGCTGAAATAAGAATGACTACGAATACTGAAAGTAGTCTTTCAGTGGTACAGTGACTGACCGTAATTGTAGCGGTTCTTAGTACTTTTATTATTTAATGTAGTTGGGATGATTGAAATCTGCACCCCGACGTGATTTAATTGAGTGAGATGATGATGAATATACATTGATTTTTCTTCCCCCGACTGTTGCCTAAATATCACAATAGTACTACTTTTGTGGGTAGTGTGCATTGGAAATAGTTTAATTTTCTCCAGAAACTGAGAGACGTGTGTACAAAGGTGCTGTAACTGTACAATTGTTAAGTCAAAACAATCAAGGGCATGACAGTATTAGAAATCATCTCCAGTTTTTCATGACTTATGGTGAACCGATAGGTTTTTTGTTGGTTCAGGTTAACCGATTCATTTCTTTACTAATTGAAGTGTGGTATGCATCTTGGATTTGGTGCAGTAATCTGAATGTTTGTTAGCGAGGAATGTGTCGTTATCAGTAGTAGCTTAAATGTGTTTATTTTATTCGGTTTTCACTAATTTAGAAATAAAAGAGAAAAATACGTGTTTATGATAAATAGTACGCAGCGATGCGGATAAATATGAATACTCAATGGGACTGGTGGTAAACACTCTCCTCAATATTATTTACTCTACAGGCAAGACAAAACATAATGCAGGTAAGTCTGCCTACCCTGTTATGATCTTGGTGAAAAGCACCCTTGCAGCAGTCGTGTTTATTCATTGCAAGTTTCTTGCATTCAATCCAAGGTATGACTGAATGTCCCATTGTGAATTCTCGTTTTGTTCTACTGTTCTGCAGTAGTAATCTATTGTTTTTGTAGTCAGACTTTTGTGGCTGATGCTATTACTTAATTTGACGTGGATGATGAAGGTGTTTTTTTTTTGTACTTAATGAAAAGATGCTCGGTAGTTCTTGTAAGCCGAGTCAGTCTATCACGTCTGTGGCGGCCACTGATCCGGTAAGGAAGACAGGCAGTGATGCATACGTGATAGTGGAGTATGCAAAGGAAGAAGGTATGGCGAGCTGTGTTTAGACCAGTGACAGTTAAAGATTTATCTCTGTCTGTCCATCCCTTTATTTGTGTGTCCGTGCAAATGCACAGTATCTATGTTTATATTGTATTTGTGTGCTATTATATACACACCCACACTAGATAAGGTGTGTGTGTGTGTGTGTGTGTGTAAAATACATCAGCAGAAAACAGTAAAAATCCAAATCTTAATTCTGATAACATTGTAAAAGAAATTCTTTGCTTTGGTTATAGGATTGAAATATCCTATATAATTGTATGTTTTGCTAAGAACCCCCCCCCCCCCACCATATGAAATGATGGGAACCCGAATGCAGAAATACCTGTAAAATGTGAACATATTCATTTTGTGAAATTGAATGAGAGTGAGAAAAAACAACATCAAATTAATAAAATGTCTATATTTTGTGTTCATGATGTGGAAATTAAATTTTGAAAATGTTGTGCCATGAAGTAGAAATGCAAATCTGAGTGTAAAACTCCGAGTGGAAATAAAACATCATGTTTGGTAATGTGAGCCCCAGTGAGTAAGTGCAGTGCAAGTACAAAAATGACATTTATGTGGCACGGTGTTGTGCAGGTCTATGTAACATGTATAGAAGTGTACAATTTACACTCATAGGTAGATGCATTAGAAAGTTACTGGGACTTTTCTTGAAACTGACATTGCAGTATTTTAAAAGGCACTGCAGAACTACAACACTGAGTTGTGGGCATCATTTTGGCTTCTGGCATGTGAGCAGGATAACTTGTTGAATACTGGGTCATCGCTTTATGATATGACGAATGCAATTTACTGACTTACAGCACATCTACATCAGACCTGCCATGTTGTTGCAGACAGGGACATAGCGTACATAATTTCTTACAACCTATACACGTCTTGGAGAATAAAATATGTATGTGTATTGCCAGAAGAATTAGGTATCCCCCATTTATCTGATATAGGGCAACACTGAATATGATCAAAAAGACAAAAGGGGTGGTGAGTTCTTCTCTAGTACAGAATGATTCTGTACTCATTTGACCATGTACATTTGTAGTGAACTGGGTTGTTCAAAATGATTTTCTGAACTATGGTTGTCATATAACTTCCTGTATAATAATTTGGGAAAATATTCTACTGTATGGCTATACTGCCTCATTTCATAAGTCATGATTCAAAGAACTGTCCTGACTGTGTAAGCTATGGGAATATTTTTTCATCTGAAGCATTTTGAAATGCCTTAGCCTGCAGTGCAAAAATTGGACTAATGTTAGTGATTGTACTTTGAC